>NW_027446170.1:0-77716 GCF_038048845.1 Mixophyes fleayi | reverse complement strand
TAACGCTTTTTTACACTCCTGTCTCCCTTTCTCTTGGAAACAATGACTTACATCAATTCTTTTACATAATTCTTGTTTCTCATGACATTTCTAACATTGCCCACAATTATCAACTTTCTAAGTCTTTCTGAGCAGGAGAAATCGCAAAACATAGTCATTTCTTCATTGCCGTCCAAAAACAACGCTTTTTTACACTCCGGTCTCCCTTTCTCTTGGAAACAATGACTTACATCAATTCTTTTACATAATTCTTGTTTCTCATGACATTTCTAACATTGCCCACAATTATCAACTTTCTAAGTCTTTCTGAGCAGGAGAAATCGCAAAACAGTCATTTCTTCATTGCCGTCCAAAAACAACGCTTTTTTACACTCCGGTCTCCCTTTCTCTTCTAAACAATGACTTACATCAATTCTTTTACATAATTCTTGTTTCTCATGACATTTCTAACATTGCCCACAATTATCAACTTTCTAAGTCTTTCTGAGCAGGAGAAATCGCAAAACATAGTCATTTCTTCATTGCCGTCCAAAAACAACGCTTTTTTACACTCCTGTCTCCCTTTCTCTTGGAAACAATGACTTACATCAATTCTTTTACATAATTCTTGTTTCTCATGACATTTCTAACATTGCCCACAATTATCAACTTTCTAAGTCTTTCTGAGCAAGAGAAATCGCAAAACAGTAATTTCTTCATTGCCGTCCAAAAACAACGCTTTTTTACACTCCGGTCTCCCTTTCTCTTGGAAACAATGACTTACATCAATTCTTTTACATAATTCTTGTTTCTCATGACATTTCTAACATTGCCCACAATTATCAACTTTCTAAGTCTTTCTGAGCAGGAGAAATCGCAAAACATAGTCATTTCTTCATTGCCGTCCAAAAACAACGCTTTTTTACACTCCTGTCTCCCTTTCTCTTGGAAACAATGACTTACATCAATTCTTTTACATAATTCTTGTTTCTCATGACATTTCTAACATTGCCCACAATTATCAACTTTCTAAGTCTTTCTGAGCAGGAGAAATCGCAAAACATAGTCATTTCTTCATTGCCGTCCAAAAACAACGCTTTTTTACACTCCGGTCTCCCTTTCTCTTGGAAACAATGACTTACATCAATTCTTTTACATAATTCTTGTTTCTCATGACATTTCTAACATTGCCCACAATTATCAACTTTCTAAGTCTTTCTGAGCAAGAGAAATCAAAAAACAGTCATTTCTTCATTGCCGTCCAAAAACAACGCTTTTTTACACTCCGGTCACACTTTCTCTTGGAAACAATGACTTACATCAATTCTTTTACATAATTCTTGTTTCTCATGACATTTCTAACATTGCCCACAATTATCAACTTTCTAAGTCTTTCTGAGCAGGAGAAATCGCAAAACATAGTCATTTCTTCATTGCCGTCCAAAAAAAACGCTTTTTTATACTCCTGTCTCCCTTTCTCTTGGAAACAATGACTTACATCAATTCTTTTACATAATTCTTGTTTCTCATGACATTTCTAACATTGCCCACAATTATCAACTTTCTAAGTCTTTCTGAGCAAGAGAAATCGCAAAACAGTCATTTCTTCATTGCCGTCCAAAAACAACGCTTTTTTACACTCCGGTCTCCCTTTCTCTTGAAAACAATGACTTACATCAATTCTTTTACATAATTCTTGTTTCTCATGACATTTCTAACATTGCCCACAATTATCAACTTTCTAAGTCTTTCTGAGCAAGAGAAATCGCAAAACAGTCATTTCTTCATTGCCGTCCAAAAACAACGCTTTTTTACACTCCGGTCTCCCTTTCTCTTGGAAACAATGACTTACATCAATTCTTTTACATAATTCTTGTTTCTCATGACATTTCTAACATTGCCCACAATTATCAACTTTCTAAGTCTTTCTGAGCAGGAGAAATCGCAAAACATAGTCATTTCTTCATTGCCGTCCAAAAACAACGCTTTTTTACACTCCTGTCTCCCTTTCTCTTGGAAACAATGACTTACATCAATTCTTTTACATAATTCTTGTTTCTCATGACATTTCTAACATTGCCCACAATTATCAACTTTCTAAGTCTTTCTGAGCAGGAGAAATCGCAAAACATAGTCATTTCTTCATTGCCGTCCAAAAACAACGCTTTTTTACACTCCGGTCTCCCTTTCTCTTGGAAACAATGACTTACATCAATTCTTTTACATAATTCTTGTTTCTCATGACATTTCTAACATTGCCCACAATTATCAACTTTCTAAGTCTTTCTGAGCAGGAGAAATCGCAAAACAGTCATTTCTTCATTGCCGTCCAAAAACAACGCTTTTTTACACTCCGGTCTCCCTTTCTCTTGGAAACAATGACTTACATCAATTCTTTTACATAATTCTTGTTTCTCATGACATTTCTAACATTGCCCACAATTATCAACTTTCTAAGTCTTTCTGAGCAAGAGAAATCGCAAAACAGTCATTTCTTCATTGCCGTCCAAAAACAACGCTTTTTTACACTCCGGTCTCCCTTTCTCTTGGAAACAATGACTTACATCAATTCTTTTACATAATTCTTGTTTCTCATGACATTTCTAACATTGCCCACAATTATCAACTTTCTAAGTCTTTCTGAGCAGGAGAAATCGCAAAACATAGTCATTTCTTCATTGCCGTCCAAAAACAACGCTTTTTTACACTCCTGTCTCCCTTTCTCTTGGAAACAATGACTTACATCAATTCTTTTACATAATTCTTGTTTCTCATGACATTTCTAACATTGCCCACAATTATCAACTTTCTAAGTCTTTCTGAGCAGGAGAAATCGCAAAACATAGTCATTTCTTCATTGCCGTCCAAAAACAACGCTTTTTTACACTCCGGTCTCCCTTTCTCTTGGAAACAATGACTTACATCAATTCTTTTACATAATTCTTGTTTCTCATGACATTTCTAACATTGCCCACAATTATCAACTTTCTAAGTCTTTCTGAGCTCGAGAAATCGCAAAACAGTCATTTCTTCATTGCCGTCCAAAAACAACGCTTTTTTACACTCCGGTCTCCCTTTCTCTTGGAAACAATGACTTACATCAATTCTTTTACATAATTCTTGTTTCTCATGACATTTCTAACATTGCCCACAATTATCAACTTTCTAAGTCTTTCTGAGCAGGAGAAATCGCAAAACATAGTCATTTCTTCATTGCCGTCCAAAAACAACGCTTTTTTACACTCCTGTCTCCCTTTCTCTTGGAAACAATGACTTACATCAATTCTTTTACATAATTCTTGTTTCTCATGACATTTCTAACATTGCCCACAATTATCAACTTTCTAAGTCTTTCTGAGCAGGAGAAATCGCAAAACATAGTCATTTCTTCATTGCCGTCCAAAAACAACGCTTTTTTGCACTCCGGTCTCCCTTTCTCTTGGAAACAATGACTTACATCAATTCTTTTACATAATTCTTGTTTCTCATGACATTTCTAACATTGCCCACAATTATCAACTTTCTAAGTCTTTCTGAGCAAGAGAAATCGCAAAACAGTCATTTCTTCATTGCCGTCCAAAAACAACGCTTTTTTACACTCCGGTCTCCCTTTCTCTTGGAAACAATGACTTACATCAATTCTTTTACATAATTCTTGTTTCTCATGACATTTCTAACATTGCCCACAATTATCAACTTTCTAAGTCTTTCTGAGCAGGAGAAATCGCAAAACATAGTCATTTCTTCATTGCCGTCCAAAAACAACGCTTTTTTACACTCCTGTCTCACTTTCTCTTGGAAACAATGACTTACATCAATTCTTTTACATAATTCTTGTTTCTCATGACATTTCTAACATTGCCCACAATTATCAACTTTCTAAGTCTTTCTGAGCAGGAGAAATCGCAAAACATAGTCATTTCTTCATTGCCGTCCAAAAACAACGCTTTTTTACACTCCGGTCTCCCTTTCTCTTGGAAACAATGACTTACATCAATTCTTTTACATAATTCTTGTTTCTCATGACATTTCTAACATTGCCCACAATTATCAACTTTCTAAGTCTTTCTGAGCAAGAGAAATCAAAAAACAGTCATTTCTTCATTGCCGTCCAAAAACAACGCTTTTTTACACTCCGGTCTCCCTTTCTCTTGGAAACAATGACTTACATCAATTCTTTTACATAATTCTTGTTTCTCATGACATTTCTAACATTGCCCACAATTATCAACTTTCTAAGTCTTTCTGAGCAGGAGAAATCGCAAAACATAGTCATTTCTTCATTGCCGTCCAAAAAAAACGCTTTTTTACACTCCTGTCTCCCTTTCTCTTGGAAACAATGACTTACATCAATTCTTTTACATAATTCTTGTTTCTCATGACATTTCTAACATTGCCCACAATTATCAACTTTCTAAGTCTTTCTGAGCAGGAGAAATCGCAAAACATAGTCATTTCTTCATTGCCGTCCAAAAACAACGCTTTTTTGCATTCCTGTCTCACTTTCTCTTAGAAACAATGATTTACATCAATCCTTTTACATAATTCTTGTTTCTCATGACATTTCTAACATTGCCCACAATTATCAACTTTCTAAGTCTTTCTGAGCAGGAGAAATCGCAAAACATAGTCATTTCTTCATTGCCGTCCAAAAACAACGCTTTTTTACACTCCGGTCTCCCTTTCTCTTGGAAACAATGACTTACATCAATTCTTTTACATAATTCTTGTTTCTCATGACATTTCTAACATTGCCCACAATTATCAACTTTCTAAGTCTTTCTGAGCAAGAGAAATCGCAAAACAGTCATTTCTTCATTGCCGTCCAAAAACAACGCTTTTTTACACTCCGGTCTCCCTTTCTCTTGGAAACAATGACTTACATCAATTCTTTTACATAATTCTTGTTTCTCATGACATTTCTAACATTGCCCACAATTATCAACTTTCTAAGTCTTTCTGAGCAGGAGAAATCGCAAAACATAGTCATTTCTTCATTGCCGTCCAAAAACAACGCTTTTTTACACTCCTGTCTCCCTTTCTCTTGGAAACAATGACTTACATCAATTCTTTTACATAATTCTTGTTTCTCATGACATTTCTAACATTGCCCACAATTGTCAACTTTCTAAGTCTTTCTGAGCAGGAGAAATCGCAAAACATAGTCATTTCTTCATTGCCGTCCAAAAACAACGCTTTTTTACACTCACCGGTCTCCCTTTCTCTTGGAAACAATGACTTACATCAATTCTTTTACATAATTCTTGTTTCTCATGACATTTCTAACATTGCCCACAATTATCAACTTTCTAAGTCTTACTGAGCTCGAGAAATCGCAAAACAGTCATTTCTTCATTGCCGTCCAAAAACAACGCTTTTTTACACTCCGGTCTCCCTTTCTCTTGGAAACAATGACTTACATCAATTCTTTTACATAATTCTTGTTTCTCATGACATTTCTAACATTGCCCACAATTATCAACTTTCTAAGTCTTTCTGAGCAGGAGAAATCGCAAAACATAGTCATTTCTTCATTGCCGTCCAAAAACAACGCTTTTTTACACTCCTGTCTCCCTTTCTCTTGGAAACAATGACTTACATCAATTCTTTTACATAATTCTTGTTTCTCATGACATTTCTAACATTGCCCACAATTATCAACTTTCTAAGTCTTTCTGAGCAGGAGAAATCGCAAAACATAGTCATTTCTTCATTGCCGTCCAAAAACAACGCTTTTTTACACTCCGGTCTCCCTTTCTCTTGGAAACAATGACTTACATCAATTCTTTTACATAATTCTTGTTTCTCATGACATTTCTAACATTGCCCACAATTATCAACTTTCTAAGTCTTTCTGAGCAAGAGAAATCGCAAAACAGTCATTTCTTCATTGCCGTCCAAAAACAACGCTTTTTTACACTCCGGTCTCCCTTTCTCTTGGAAACAATGACTTACATCAATTCTTTTACATAATTCTTGTTTCTCATGACATTTCTAACATTGCCCACAATTATCAACTTTCTAAGTCTTTCTGAGCAGGAGAAATCGCAAAACATAGTCATTTCTTCATTGCCGTCCAAAAACAACGCTTTTTTACACTCCTGTCTCCCTTTCTCTTGGAAACAATGACTTACATCAATTCTTTTACATAATTCTTGTTTCTCATGACATTTCTAACATTGCCCACAATTATCAACTTTCTAAGTCTTTCTGAGCAGGAGAAATCGCAAAACATAGTCATTTCTTCATTGCCGTCCAAAAACAACGCTTTTTTACACTCCGGTCTCCCTTTCTCTTGGAAACAATGACTTACATCAATTCTTTTACATAATTCTTGTTTCTCATGACATTTCTAACATTGCCCACAATTATCAACTTTCTAAGTCTTTCTGAGCAAGAGAAATCAAAAAACAGTCATTTCTTCATTGCCGTCCAAAAACAACGCTTTTTTACACTCCGGTCTCCCTTTCTCTTGGAAACAATGACTTACATCAATTCTTTTACATAATTCTTGTTTCTCATGACATTTCTAACATTGCCCACAATTATCAACTTTCTAAGTCTTTCTGAGCAGGAGAAATCGCAAAACATAGTCATTTCTTCATTGCCGTCCAAAAAAAATGCTTTTTTACACTCCTGTCTCCCTTTCTCTTGGAAACAATGACTTACATCAATTCTTTTACATAATTCTTGTTTCTCATGACATTTCTAACATTGCCCACAATTATCAACTTTCTAAGTCTTTCTGAGCAGGAGAAATCCCAAAACATAGTCATTTCTTCATTGCCGTACAAAAACAACGCTTTTTTGCATTCCTGTCTCACTTTCTCTTAGAAACAATGATTTACATCAATCCTTTTACATAATTCTTGTTTCTCATGACATTTCTACCATTGCCCACAATTATCAACTTTCTAAGTCTTTCTGAGCAGGAGAAATCCCAAAACATAGTCATTTCTTCATTGCCGTACAAAAACAACGCTTTTTGCATTCCTGTCTCACTTTCTCTTAGAAACAATGATTTACATCAATCCTTTTACATAATTCTTGTTTCTCATGACATTTCTAACATTGCCCACAATTATCAACTTTCTAAGTCTTTCTGAGCAGGAGAAATCGCAAAACATAGTCATTTCTTCATTGCCGTCCAAAAACAACGCTTTTTTGCATTCCTGTCTCACTTTCTCTTAGAAACAATGATTTACATCAATCCTTTTACATAATTCTTGTTTCTCATGACATTTCTAACATTGCCCACAATTATCAACTTTCTAAGTCTTTCTGAGTAGGAGAAATCGCAAAACATAGTCATGTCTTCATTGCCGTACAAAAACAACGCTTTTTGCATTCCTGTCTCACTTTCTCTTAGAAACAATGATTTACATCAATCCTTTTACATAATTCTTGTTTCTCATGACATTTCTAACATTGCCCACAATTATCAACTTTCTAAGTCTTTCTGAGCAGGAGAAATCGCAAAACAGTCATTTCTTCATTGCCGTCCAAAAACAACGCTTTTTTACACTCCGGTCTCCCTTTCTCTTGAAAACAATGACTTACATCAATTCTTTTACATAATTCTTGTTTCTCATGACATTTCTAACATTGCCCACAATTATCAACTTTCTAAGTCTTTCTGAGCAAGAGAAATCGCAAAACAGTCATTTCTTCATTGCCGTCCAAAAACAACGCTTTTTTACACTCCGGTCTCCCTTTCTCTTGGAAACAATGACTTACATCAATTCTTTTACATAATTCTTGTTTCTCATGACATTTCTAACATTGCCCACAATTATCAACTTTCTAAGTCTTTCTGAGCAGGAGAAATCGCAAAACAGTCATTTCTTCATTGCCGTCCAAAAACAACGCTTTTTTACACTCCGGTCTCCCTTTCTCTTGGAAACAATGAATTACATCAATTCTTTTACATAATTCTTGTTTCTCATGACATTTCTAACATTGCCCACAATTATCAACTTTCTAAGTCTTTCTGAGCAGGAGAAATCGCAAAACATAGTCATTTCTTCATTGCCGTCCAAAAACAACGCTTTTTTACACTCCTGTCTCCCTTTCTCTTGGAAACAATGACTTACATCAATTCTTTTACATAATTCTTGTTTCTCATGACATTTCTAACATTGCCCACAATTATCAACTTTCTAAGTCTTTCTGAGCAGGAGAAATCGCAAAACATAGTCATTTCTTCATTGCCGTCCAAAAACAACGCTTTTTTACACTCCTGTCTCCCTTTCTCTTGGAAACAATGACTTACATCAATTCTTTTACATAATTCTTGTTTCTCATGACATTTCTAACATTGCCCACAATTATCAACTTTCTAAGTCTTTCTGAGCAGGAGAAATCGCAAAACATAGTCATTTCTTCATTGCCGTCCAAAAACAACGCTTTTTTACACTCCGGTCTCCCTTTCTCTTGGAAACAATGACTTACATCAATTCTTTTACATAATTCTTGTTTCTCATGACATTTCTAACATTGCCCACAATTATCAACTTTCTAAGTCTTTCTGAGCAAGAGAAATCAAAAAACAGTCATTTCTTCATTGCCGTCCAAAAACAACGCTTTTTTACACTCCGGTCTCCCTTTCTCTTGGAAACAATGACTTACATCAATTCTTTTACATAATTCTTGTTTCTCATGACATTTCTAACATTGCCCACAATTATCAACTTTCTAAGTCTTTCTGAGCAGGAGAAATCGCAAAACATAGTCATTTCTTCATTGCCGTCCAAAAAAAACGCTTTTTTACACTCCTGTCTCCCTTTCTCTTGGAAACAATGACTTACATCAATTCTTTTACATAATTCTTGTTTCTCATGACATTTCTAACATTGCCCACAATTATCAACTTTCTAAGTCTTTCTGAGCAGGAGAAATCGCAAAACATAGTCATTTCTTCATTGCCGTCCAAAAACAACGCTTTTTTGCATTCCTGTCTCACTTTCTCTTAGAAACAATGATTTACATCAATCCTTTTACATAATTCTTGTTTCTCATGACATTTCTAACATTGCCCACAATTATCAACTTTCTAAGTCTTTCTAAATAGGAGAAATCGCAAAACATAGTCATTTCTTCATTGCCGTACAAAAACAACGCTTTTTGCATTCCTGTCTCACTTTCTCTTAGAAACAATGATTTACATCAATCCTTTTACATAATTCTTGTTGCTCATGACATTTCTAACATTCCCCACAATTATCAACTTTCTAAGTCTTTCTAAACAGGAGAAATCGCAAAACATAGTCATTTCTTCATTGCCGTACAAAAACAACGCTTTTTTGCATTCCTGTCTCACTTTCTCTTAGAAACAATGATTTACATCAATCCTTTTACATAATTCTTGTTTCTCATGACATTTCTAACATTGCCCACAATTATCAACTTTCTAAGTCTTTCTGAGCAAGAGAAATCGCAAAACAGTCATTTCTTCATTGCCGTCCAAAAACAACGCTTTTTTACACTCCGGTCTCCCTTTCTCTTGAAAACAATGACTTACATCAATTCTTTTACATAATTCTTGTTTCTCATGACATTTCTAACATTGCCCACAATTATCAACTTTCTAAGTCTTTCTGAGCAAGAGAAATCGCAAAACAGTCATTTCTTCATTGCCGTCCAAAAACAACGCTTTTTTACACTCCGGTCTCCCTTTCTCTTGGAAACAATGACTTACATCAATTCTTTTACATAATTCTTGTTTCTCATGACATTTCTAACATTGCCCACAATTATCAACTTTCTAAGTCTTTCTGAGCAGGAGAAATCGCAAAACATAGTCATTTCTTCATTGCCGTCCAAAAACAACGCTTTTTTACACTCCTGTCTCCCTTTCTCTTGGAAACAATGACTTACATCAATTCTTTTACATAATTCTTGTTTCTCATGACATTTCTAACATTGCCCACAATTATCAACTTTCTAAGTCTTTCTGAGCAGGAGAAATCGCAAAACAGTCATTTCTTCATTGCCGTCCAAAAACAACGCTTTTTTACACTCCGGTCTCCCTTTCTCTTGGAAACAATGACTTACATCAATTCTTTTACATAATTCTTGTTTCTCATGACATTTCTAACATTGCCCACAATTATCAACTTTCTAAGTCTTTCTTAACAGGAGAAATCGCATAACATAGTCATTTCTTCATTGCCGTCCAAAAACAACGCTTTTTTACACTCCTGTCTCCCTTTCTCTTGGAAACAATGACTTACATCAATTCTTTTACATAATTCTTGTTTCTCATGACATTTCTGACATTGCCCACAATTATCAACTTTCTAAGTCTTTCTGAGCAGGAGAAATCGCAAAACATAGTCATTTCTTCATTGCCGTCCAAAAACAACGCTTTTTTACACTCCGGTCTCCCTTTCTCTTGGAAACAATGACTTATATCAATTCTTTTACATAGTTCTTGTTTCTCATGACATTTCTAACATTGCCCACAATTATCAACTTTCTAAGTCTTTCTGAGCAAGAGAAATCGCAAAACAGTCATTTCTTCATTGCCGTCCAAAAACGCTTTTTTACACTCCGGTCTCCCTTTCTCTTGGAAACAATGACTTACATCAATTCTTTTACATAATTCTTGTTTCTCATGACATTTCTAACATTGCCCACAATTATCAACTTTCTAAGTCTTTCTGAGCAGGAGAAATCGCAAAACATAGTCATTTCTTCATTGCCGTCCAAAAACAACGCTTTTTTACACTCCTGTCTCCCTTTCTCTTGGAAACAATGACTTACATCAATTCTTTTACATAATTCTTGTTTCTCATGACATTTCTAACATTGCCCACAATTATCAACTTTCTAAGTCTTTCTGAGCAGGAGAAATCGCAAAACATAGTCATTTCTTCATTGCCGTCCAAAAACAACGCTTTTTTACACCCTGGTCTCCCTTTCTCTTGGAAACAATGACTTACATCAATTCTTTTACATAATTCTTGTTTCTCATGACATTTCTAACATTGCCCACAATTATCAACTTTCTAAGTCTTTCTGAGCAAGAGAAATCAAAAAACAGTCATTTCTTCATTGCCGTCCAAAAACAACGCTTTTTTACACTCCGGTCTCCCTTTCTCTTGGAAACAATGACTTACATCAATTCTTTTACATAATTCTTGTTTCTCATGACATTTCTAACATTGCCCACAATTATCAACTTTCTAAGTCTTTCTGAGCAGGAGAAATCGCAAAACATAGTCATTTCTTCATTGCCGTCCAAAAACAACGCTTTTTTGCATTCCTGTCTCACTTTCTCTTAGAAACAATGATTTACATCAATCCTTTTACATAATTCTTGTTTCTCATGACATTTCTACCATTGCCCACAATTATCAACTTTCTAAGTCTTTCTGAGCAGGAGAAATCCCAAAACATAGTAATTTCTTCATTGCCGTACAAAAACAACGCTTTTTGCATTCCTGTCTCACTTTCTCTTAGAAACAATGATTTACATCAATCCTTTTACATAATTCTTGTTTCTCATGACATTTCTAACATTGCCCACAATTATCAAATTTCTAAGTCTTTCTGAGCAGGAGAAATCGCAAAACATAGTCATTTCTTCATTGCCGTACAAAAACAACGCTTTTTTGCATTCCTGTCTCACTTTCTCAGAAACAATGATTTACATCAATCCTTTTACATAATTCTTGTTTCTCATGACATTTCTAACATTGCCCACAATTATCAACTTTCTAAGTCTTTCTGAGTAGGAGAAATCGCAAAACATAGTCATTTCTTCATTGCCGTACAAAAACAACGCTTTTTGCATTCCTGTCTCACTTTCTCTTAGAAACAATGATTTACATCAATCCTTTTACATAATTCTTGTTGCTCATGACATTTCTAACATTCCCCACAATTATCAACTTTCTAAGTCTTTCTAAACAGGAGAAATCGCAAAACATAGTCATTTCTTCATTGCCGTACAAAAACAACGCTTTTTTGCATTCCTGTCTCACTTTCTCTTAGAAACAATGATTTACATCAATCCTTTTACATAATTCTTGTTTCTCATGACATTTCTAACATTGCCCACAATTATCAACTTTCTAAGTCTTTCTGAGCAAGAGAAATCGCAAAACAGTCATTTCTTCATTGCCGTCCAAAAACAACGCTTTTTTACACTCCGGTCTCCCTTTCTCTTGAAAACAATGACTTACATCAATTCTTTTACATAATTCTTGTTTCTCATGACATTTCTAACATTGCCCACAATTATCAACTTTCTAAGTCTTTCTGAGCAAGAGAAATCGCAAAACAGTCATTTCTTCATTGCCGTCCAAAAACAACGCTTTTTTACACTCCGGTCTCCCTTTCTCTTGGAAACAATGACTTACATCAATTCTTTTACATAATTCTTGTTTCTCATGACATTTCTAACATTGCCCACAATTATCAACTTTCTAAGTCTTTCTGAGCAGGAGAAATCACAAAACATAGTCATTTCTTCATTGCCGTCCAAAAACAACGCTTTTTTACACTCCTGTCTCCCTTTCTCTTGGAAACAATGACTTACATCAATTCTTTTACATAATTCTTGTTTCTCATGACATTTCTAACATTGCCCACAATTATCAACTTTCTAAGTCTTTCTGAGCAGGAGAAATCGCAAAACATAGTCATTTCTTCATTGCCGTCCAAAAACAACGCTTTTTTACACTCCGGTCTCCCTTTCTCTTGGAAACAATGACTTACATCAATTCTTTTACATAATTCTTGTTTCTCATGACATTTCTAACATTGCCCACAATTATCAACTTTCTAAGTCTTTCTGAGCAAGAGAAATCAAAAAAACAGTCATTTCTTCATTGCCGTCCAAAAACAACGCTTTTTTACACTCCGGTCTCCCTTTCTCTTGGAAACAATGACTTACATCAATTCTTTTACATAATTCTTGTTTCTCATGACATTTCTAACATTGCCCACAATTATCAACTTTCTAAGTCTTTCTGAGCAGGAGAAATCGCAAAACATAGTCATTTCTTCATTGCCGTCCAAAAACAACGCTTTTTTGCATTCCTGTCTCACTTTCTCTTAGAAACAATGATTTACATCAATCCTTTTACATAATTCTTGTTTCTCATGACATTTCTAACATTGCCCACAATTATCAACTTTCTAAGTCTTTCTGAGCAAGAGAAATCGCAAAACAGTCATTTCTTCATTGCCGTCCAAAAACAACGCTTTTTTACACTCCGGTCTCCCTTTCTCTTGAAAACAATGACTTACATCAATTCTTTTACATAATTCTTGTTTCTCATGACATTTCTAACATTGCCCACAATTATCAACTTTCTAAGTCTTTCTGAGCAAGAGAAAGCGCAAAACATAGTCATTTCTTCATTGCCGTACAAAAACAACGCTTTTTTGCATTCCTGTCTCACTTTCTCTTAGAAACAATGATTTACATCAATCCTTTTACATAATTCTTGTTTCTCATGACATTTCTAACATTGCCCACAATTATCAACTTTCTAAGTCTTTCTGAGCAGGAGAAATCGCAAAACATAGTCATTTCTTCATTGCCGTCCAAAAACAACGCTTTTTTACACTCCGGTCTCCCTTTCTCTTGGAAACAATGACTTACATCAATTCTTTTACATAATTCTTGTTTCTCATGACATTTCTAACATTGCCCACAATTATCAACTTTCTAAGTCTTTCTGAGCAAGAGAAATCAAAAAACAGTCATTTCTTCATTGCCGTCCAAAAACAACGCTTTTTTACACTCCGGTCTCCCTTTCTCTTGGAAACAATGATTTACATCAATCCTTTTACATAATTCTTGTTTCTCATGACATTTCTACCATTGCCCACAATTATCAACTTTCTAAGTCTTTCTGAGCAGGAGAAATCCCAAAACATAGTCATTTCTTCATTGCCGTACAAAAACAACGCTTTTTGCATTCCTGTCTCACTTTCTCTTAGAAACAATGATTTACATCAATCCTTTTACATAATTCTTGTTTCTCATGACATTTCTAACATTGCCCACAATTATCAACTTTCTAAGTCTTTCTGAGCAGGAGAAATCGCAAAACATAGTCATTTCTTCATTGCCGTAGAAAAACAACGCTTTTTTGCATTCCTGTCTCACTTTCTCTTAGAAACAATGATTTACATCAATCCTTTTACATAATTCTTGTTTCTCATGACATTTCTAACATTGCCCACAATTATCAACTTTCTAAGTCTTTCTGAGTATGAGAAATCGCAAAACATAGTCATTTCTTCATTGCCGTACAAAAACAACGCTTTTTGCATTCCTGTCTCACTTTCTCTTAGAAACAATGATTTACATCAATCCTTTTACATAATTCTTGTTGCTCATGACATTTCTAACATTCCCCACAATTATCAACTTTCTAAGTCTTTCTAAACAGGAGAAATCGCAAAACATAGTCATTTCTTCATTGCCGTACAAAAAACAACGCTTTTTTGCATTCCTGTCTCACTTTCTCTTAGAAACAATGATTTACATCAATCCTTTTACATAATTTCTTGTTTCTCATGACATTTCTAACATTGCCCACAATTATCAACTTTCTAAGTCTTTCTGAGCAAGAGAAATCGCAAAACAGTCATTTCTTCATTGCCGTCCAAAAACAACGCTTTTTTACACTCCGGTCTCCCTTTCTCTTGAAAACAATGACTTACATCAATTCTTTTACATAATTCTTGTTTCTCATGACATTTCTAACATTGCCCACAATTATCAACTTTCTAAGTCTTTCTGAGCAAGAGAAATCGCAAAACAGTCATTTCTTCATTGCCGTCCAAAAACAACGCTTTTTTACACTCCTGTCTCCCTTTCTCTTGGAAACAATGACTTACATCAATTCTTTTACATAATTCTTGTTTCTCATGACATTTCTAACATTGCCCACAATTATCAACTTTCTAAGTCTTTCTGAGCAGGAGAAATCGCAAAACATAGTCATTTCTTCATTGCCCGTACAAAAACAACGCTTTTTTTGCATTCCTGTCTCACTTTCTCTTAGAAACAATGATTTACATCAATCCTTTTACATAATTCTTGTTTCTCATGACATTTCTAACATTGCCCACAATTATCAACTTTCTAAGTCTTTCTGAGTAGGAGAAATCGCAAAACATAGTCATTTCTTCATTGCCGTCCAAAAACAACGCTTTTTTACACTCCGGTCTCCCTTTCTCTTGGAAACAATGACTTACATCAATTCTTTTACATAATTCTTGTTTCTCATGACATTTCTAACATTGCCCACAATTATCAACTTTCTAAGTCTTTCTGAGCAAGAGAAATCAAAAAACAGTCATTTCTTCATTGCCGTCCAAAAACAACGCTTTTTTTACACTCCGGTCTCCCTTTCTCTTGGAAACAATGACTTACATCAATTCTTTTACATAATTCTTGTTTCTCATGACATTTCTAACATTGCCCACAATTATCAACTTTCTAAGTCTTTCTGAGCAGGAGAAATCGCAAAACATAGTCATTTCTTCATTGCCGTCCAAAAAAAACGCTTTTTTACACTCCTGTCTCCCCTTTCTCTTGGAAACAATGACTTACATCAATTCTTTTACATAATTCTTGTTTCTCATGACATTTCTAACATTGCCCACAATTATCAACTTTCTAAGTCTTTCTGAGCAGGAGAAATCGCAAAAACATAGTCATTTCTTCATTGCCGTCCAAAAACAACGCTTTTTTTGCATTCCTGTCTCACTTTCTCTTAGAAACAATGATTTACATCAATCCTTTTACATAATTCTTGTTTCTCATGAACATTTCTACCATTGCCCACAATTATCAACTTTCTAAGTCTTTCTGAGCAGGAGAAATCCCAAAACATAGTCATTTCTTCATTGCCGTACAAAAACAACGCTTTTTGCATTCCCTGTCTCACTTTCTCTTAGAAACAATGATTTACATCAATCCTTTTACATAATTCTTGTTTCTCATGACATTTCTAACATTGCCCACAATTATCAACTTTCTAAGTCTTTCTGAGCAGGAGAAATCGCAAAACATAGTCATTTCTTCATTGCCGTACAAAAACAACGCTTTTTTGCATTCCTGTCTCACTTTCTCTTAGAAACAATGATTTACATCAATCCTTTTACATAATTCTTGTTTCTCATGACATTTCTAACATTGCCCACAATTATCAACTTTCTAAGTCTTTCTGAGTAGGAGAAATCGCAAAACATAGTCATTTCTTCATTGCCGTACAAAAACAACGCTTTTTGCATTCCTGTCTCACTTTCTCTTAGAAACAATGATTTACATCAATCCTTTTACATAATTCTTGTTGCTCATGACATTTCTAACATTCCCCACAATTATCAACTTTCTAAGTCTTTCCAAACAGGAGAAATCGCAAAACATAGTCATTTCTTCATTGCCGTACAAAAACAACGCTTTTTTGCATTCCTGTCTCACTTTCTCTTAGAAACAATGATTTACATCAATCCTTTTACATAATTCTTGTTTCTCATGACATTTCTAACATTGCCCACAATTATCAACTTTCTAAGTCTTTCTGAGCAAGAGAAATCGCAAAACAGTCATTTCTTCATTGCCGTCCAAAAACAACGCTTTTTTACACTCCGGTCTCCCTTTCTCTTGAAAACAATGACTTACATCAATTCTTTTACATAATTCTTGTTTCTCATGACATTTCTAACATTGCCCACAATTATCAACTTTCTAAGTCTTTCTGAGCAAGAGAAATCGCAAAACAGTCATTTCTTCATTGCCGTCCAAAAACAACGCTTTTTTACACTCCGGTCTCCCTTTCTCTTGGAAACAATGACTTACATCAATTCTTTTACATAATTCTTGTTTCTCAGGACATTTCTAACATTGCCCACAATTATCAACTTTCTAAGTCTTTCTGAGCAGGAGAAATCGCAAAACATAGTCATTTCTTCATTGCCGTCCAAAAACAACGCTTTTTTTACACTCCTGTCTCCTTTCTCTTGGAAACAATGACTTACATCAATTCTTTTACATAATTCTTGTTTCTCATGACATTTCTAACATTGCCCACAATTATCAACTTTCTAAGTCTTTCTGAGCAGGAGAAATCGCAAAACATAGTCATTTCTTCATTGCCGTCCAAAAACAACGCTTTTTTTACACTCCGGTCTCCCTTTCTCTTGGAAACAATGACTTACATCAATTCTTTTACATAATTCTTGTTTCTCATGACATTTCTAACATTGCCCACAATTATCAACTTTCCTAAGTCTTTCTGAGCAGGAGAAATCGCAAAACAGTCATTTCTTCATTGCCGTCCAAAAACAACGCTTTTTTACACTCCTGTCTCCCTTTCTCTTGGAAACAATGACTTACATCAATTCTTTTACATAATTCTTGTTTCTCATGACATTTCTAACATTGCCCACAATTATCAACTTTCTAAGTCTTTCTGAGCAGGAGAAATCGCAAAACATAGTCATTTCTTCATTGCCGTCCAAAAACAACGCTTTTTTACACTCCGGTCTCCCTTTCTCTTGGAAAACAATGACTTACATAAATTCTTTTACATAATTCTTGTTTCTCATGACATTTCTAACATTGCCCACAATTATCAACTTTCTAAGTCTTTCTGAGCAAGAGAAATCGCAAAACAGTCATTTCTTCATTGCCGTCCAAAAACAACGCTTTTTTACACTCCGGTCTCCCTTTCTCTTGGAAACAATGACTTACATCAATTCTTTTACATAATTCTTGTTTCTCATGACATTTCTAACATTGCCCACAATTATCAACTTTCTAAGTCTTTCTGAGCAGGAGAAATCGCAAAACATAGTCATTTCTTCATTGCCGTACAAAAAACAACGCTTTTTTGCATTCCTGTCTCACTTTCTCTTAGAAACAATGATTTTACATCAATCCTTTTACATAATTCTTGTTTCTCATGACATTTCTAACATTGCCCACAATTATCAACTTTCTAAGTCTTTCTGAGTAGGAGAAATCGCAAAACATAGTCATTTCTTCATTGCCGTCCAAAAACAACGCTTTTTTACACTCCGGTCTCCCTTTCTCTTAGAAACAATGACTTACATCAATTCTTTTACATAATTCTTGTTTCTCATGACATTTCTAACATTGCCCACAATTATCAACTTTCTAAGTCTTTCTGAGCAAGAGAAATCAAAAAACAGTCATTTCTTCATTGCCGTCCAAAAACAACGCTTTTTTACACTCCGGTCTCCCTTTCTCTTGGAAACAATGACTTACATCAATTCTTTTACATAATTCTTGTTTCTCATGACATTTCTAACATTGCCCACAATTATCAACTTTCTAAGTCTTTCTGAGCAGGAGAAATCGCAAAACATAGTCATTTCTTCATTGCCGTCCAAAAAAAACGCTTTTTTACACTCCTGTCTCCCTTTCTCTTGGAAACAATGACTTACATCAATTCTTTTACATAATTCTTGTTTTCTCATGACATTTCTAACATTGCCCACAATTATCAACTTTCTAAGTCTTTCTGAGCAGGAGAAATCGCAAAACATAGTCATTTCTTCATTGCCGTCCAAAAACAACGCTTTTTTGCATTCCTGTCTCACTTTCTCTTAGAAACAATGATTTACATCAATCCTTTTACATAATTCTTGTTTCTCATGACATTTCTACCATTGCCCACAATTATCAACTTTCTAAGTCTTTCTGAGCAGGAGAAATCGCAAAACATAGTCATTTCTTCATTGCCGTACAAAAACAACGCTTTTTTGCATTCCTGTCTCACTTTCTCTTAGAAACAATGATTTACATCAATCCTTTTACATAATTCTTGTTTCTCATGACATTTCTAACATTGCCCACAATTATCAACTTTCTAAGTCTTTCTGAGTAGGAGAAATCGCAAAACATAGTCATTTCTTCATTGCCGTACAAAAACAACGCTTTTTTGCATTCCTGTCTCACTTTCTCTTAGAAACAATGATTTACATCAATCCTTTTACATAATTCTTGTTGCTCATGACATTTCTAACATTCCCCACAATTATCAACTTTCTAAGTCTTTCCAAACAGGAGAAATCGCAAAACATAGTCATTTCTTCATTGCCGTACAAAAACAACGCTTTTTTGCATTCCTGTCTCACTTTCTCTTAGAAACAATGATTTACATCAATCCTTTTACATAATTCTTGTTTCTCATGACATTTCTAACATTGCCCACAATTATCAACTTTCTAAGTCTTTCTGAGCAAGAGAAATCGCAAAACAGTCATTTCTTCATTGCCGTCCAAAAACAACGCTTTTTTACACTCCGGTCTCCCTTTCTCTTGAAAACAATGACTTACATCAATTCTTTTACATAATTCTTGTTTCTCATGACATTTCTAACATTGCCCACAATTATCAACTTTCTAAGTCTTTCTGAGCAAGAGAAATCGCAAAACAGTCATTTCTTCATTGCCGTCCAAAAACAACGCTTTTTTTACACTCCGGTCTCCCTTTCTCTTGGAAACAATGACTTACATCAATTCTTTTACATAATTCTTGTTTCTCATGACATTTCTAACATTGCCCACAATTATCAACTTTCTAAGTCTTTCTGAGCAGGAGAAATCGCAAAACATAGTCATTTCTTCATTGCCGTCCAAAAACAACGCTTTTTTACACTCCTGTCTCCCTTTCTCTTGGAAACAATGACTTACATCAATTCTTTTACATAATTCTTGTTTCTCATGACATTTCTAACATTGCCCACAATTATCAACTTTCTAAGTCTTTCTGAGCAGGAGAAATCGCAAAACATAGTCATTTCTTCATTGCCGTCCAAAAACAACGCTTTTTTTACACTCCGGTCTCCCTTTCTCTTGGAAACAATGACTTACATCAATTCTTTTACATAATTCTTGTTTCTCATGACATTTCTAACATTGCCCACAATTATCAACTTTCTAAGTCTTTCTGAGCAGGAGAAATCGCAAAACAGTCATTTCTTCATTGCCGTCCAAAAACAACGCTTTTTTACACTCCGGTCTCCCTTTCTCTTGGAAACAATGACTTACATCAATTCTTTTACATAATTCTTGTTTCTCATGACATTTCTAACATTGCCCACAATTATCAACTTTCTAAGTCTTTCTGAGCAGGAGAAATCGCAAAACATAGTCATTTCTTCATTGCCGTCCAAAAACAACGCTTTTTTTACACTCCGGTCTCCCTTTCTCTTGGAAACAATGACTTACATAAATTCTTTTACATAATTCTTGTTTCTCATGACATTTCTAACATTGCCCACAATTATCAACTTTCTAAGTCTTTCTGAGCAAGAGAAATCGCAAAACAGTCATTTCTTCATTGCCGTCCAAAAACAACGCTTTTTTACACTCCGGTCTCTCCTTTCTCTTGGAAACAATGACTTACATCAATTCTTTTACATAATTCTTGTTTCTCATGACATTTCTAACATTGCCCACAATTATCAACTTTCTAAGTCTTTCTGAGCAGGAGAAATCGCAAAACATAGTCATTTCTTCATTGCCGTCCAAAAACAACGCTTTTTTACACTCCTGTCTCCCTTTCTCTTGGAAACAATGACTTACATCAATTCTTTTACATAATTCTTGTTTCTCATGACATTTCTAACATTGCCCACAATTATCAACTTTCTAAGTCTTTCTGAGCAGGAGAAATCGCAAAACATAGTCATTTCTTCATTGCCGTCCAAAAACAACGCTTTTTTACACTCCGGTCTCCCTTTCTCTTGGAAACAATGACTTACATCAATTCTTTTACATAATTCTTGTTTCTCATGACATTTCTAACATTGCCCACAATTATCAACTTTCTAAGTCTTTCTGAGCAAGAGAAATCAAAAAACAGTCATTTCTTCATTGCCGTCCAAAAACAACGCCTTTTTTACACTCCGGTCTCCCTTTCTCTTGGAAACAATGACTTACATCAATTCTTTTACATAATTCTTGTTTCTCATGAACATTTCTAACATTGCCCACAATTATCAACTTTCTAAGTCTTTCTGAGCAGGAGAAATCGCAAAACATAGTCATTTCTTCATTGCCGTCCAAAAAAAATGCTTTTTTACACTCCTGTCTCCCTTTCTCTTGGAAACAATGACTTACATCAATTCTTTTACATAATTCTTGTTTCTCATGACATTTCTAACATTGCCCACAATTATCAACTTTCTAAGTCTTTCTGAGCAGGAGAAATCGCAAAACATAGTCATTTATTCATTGCCGTCCAAAAACAACGCTTTTTTTGCATTCCTGTCTCACTTTCTCTTAGAAACAATGATTTACATCAATCCTTTTACATAATTCTTGTTTCTCATGACATTTCTACCATTGCCCACAATTATCAACTTTCTAAGTCTTTCTGAGCAGGAGAAATCCCAAAACATAGTCCATTTCTTCATTGCCGTGCAAAAACAACGCTTTTTGCATTTCCTGTCTCACTTTCTCTTAGAAACAATGATTTACATCAATCCTTTTACATAATTCTTGTTTCTCATGACATTTCTAACATTGCCCACAATTATCAACTTTCTAAGTCTTTCTGAGCAGGAGAAATCGCAAAACATAGTCATTTCTTCATTGCCGTCCAAAAACAACGCTTTTTTACACTCCGGTCTCCCTTTCTCTTGGAAACAATGACTTACATCAATTCTTTTACATAATTCTTGTTTCTCATGACATTTCTAACATTGCCCACAATTATCAACTTTCTAAGTCTTTCTGAGTGCAGGAGAAATCGCAAAACATAGTCATTTCTTCATTGCCGTCCAAAAAAAACGCTTTTTTACACTCCTGTCTCCCTTTCTCTTGGAAACAATGACTTACATCAATCCTTTTACATAATTCTTGTTTCTCCTGACATTTCTAACATTGCCCACAATTATCAACTTTCTAAGTCTTTTTGAGCAGGAGAAATCGCAGAACATAGTCATTTCTTCATTGCAGTCCAAAAACAACGCTTTTTTACACTCCTGTCTCCATTTCTCTTGGAAACAATGACTTACATCAATCCTTTTACATAATTCTTGTTTCTCCTGACATTTCTAACATTGCCCACAATTATCAACTTTCTAAGTCTTTCTGAGCAGGAGAAATCGCAAAACATAGTCATTTCTTCATTGCCGTCCAAAAAAAACGCTTTTTTACACTCCTGTCTCCCTTTCTCTTGGAAACAATGACTTACATCAATTCTTTTACATAATTCTTGTTTCTCATGACATTTCTAACATTGCCCACAATTATCAACTTTCTAAGTCTTTCTGAGCAGGAGAAATCGCAAAACATAGTCATTTCTTCATTGCCGTCCAAAAACAACGCTTTTTTGCATTCCTGTCTCACTTTCTCTTAGAAACAATGATTTACATCAATCCTTTTACATAATTCTTGTTTCTCATGACATTTCTACCATTGCCCACAATTATCAACTTTCTAAGTCTTTCTGAGCAGGAGAAATCCCAAAACATAGTCATTTCTTCATTGCCGTACAATAACAACGCTTTTTGCATTCCTGTCTCACTTTCTCTTAGAAACAATGATTTACATCAATCCTTTTACATAATTCTTGTTTCTCATGACATTTCTAACATTGCCCACAATTATCAACTTTCTAAGTCTTTCTGAGCAGGAGAAATCGCAAAACATAGTCATTTCTTCATTGCCGTACAAAAACAACGCTTTTTTGCATTCCTGTCTCACTTTCTCTTAGAAACAATGATTTACATCAATCCTTTTACATAATTCTTGTTTCTCATGACATTTCTAACATTGCCCACAATTATCAACTTTCTAAGTCTTTCTGAGTAGGAGAAATCGCAAAACATAGTCATTTCTTCATTGCCGTACAAAAACAACGCTTTTTGCATTCCTGTCTCACTTTCTCTTAGAAACAATGATTTACATCAATCCTTTTACATAATTCTTGTTGCTCATGACATTTCTAACATTCCCCACAATTATCAACTTTCTAAGTCTTTCTAAACAGGAGAAATCGCAAAACATAGTCATTTCTTCATTGCCGTACAAAAACAACGCTTTTTTGCATTCCTGTCTCACTTTCTCTTAGAAACAATGATTTACATCAATCCTTTTACATAATTCTTGTTTCTCATGACATTTCTAACATTGCCCACAATTATCAACTTTCTAAGTCTTTCTGAGCAAGAGAAATCGCAAAACAGTCATTTCTTCATTGCCGTCCAAAAACAACGCTTTTTTACACTCCGGTCTCCCTTTCTCTTGAAAACAATGACTTACATCAATTCTTTTACATAATTCTTGTTTCTCATGACATTTCTAACATTGCCCACAATTATCAACTTTCTAAGTCTTTCTGAGCAAGAGAAATCGCAAAACAGTCATTTCTTCATTGCCGTCCAAAAACAACGCTTTTTTACACTCCGGTCTCCCTTTCTCTTGGAAACAATGACTTACATCAATTCTTTTACATAATTCTTGTTTCTCATGACATTTCTAACATTGCCCACAATTATCAACTTTCTAAGTCTTTCTGAGCAGGAGAAATCGCAAAACATAGTCATTTCTTCATTGCCGTCCAAAAACAACGCTTTTTTACACTCCTGTCTCCCTTTCTCTTGGAAACAATGACTTACATCAATTCTTTTACATAATTCTTGTTTCTCATGACATTTCTAACATTGCCCACAATTATCAACTTTCTAAGTCTTTCTGAGCAGGAGAAATCGCAAAACATAGTCATTTCTTCATTGCCGTCCAAAAACAATGCTTTTTTACACTCCGGTCTCCCTTTCTCTTGGAAACAATGACTTACATCAATTCTTTTACATAATTCTTGTTTCTCATGACATTTCTAACATTGCCCACAATTATCAACTTTCTAAGTCTTTCTGAGCAGGAGAAATCGCAAAACATAGTCATTTCTTCATTGCCGTGCAAAAACAACGCTTTTTTACACTCCGGTCTCCCTTTCTCTTGGAAACAATGACTTACATCAATTCTTTTACATAATTCTTGTTTCTCATGACATTTCTAACATTGCCCACAATTATCAACTTTCTAAGTCTTTCTGAGAAAGAGAAATCAAAAAACAGTCATTTCTTCATTGCCGTCCAAAAACAACGCTTTTTTACACTCCGGTCTCCCTTTCTCTTGGAAACAATGACTTACATCAATTCTTTTACATAATTCTTGTTTCTCATGACATTTCTAACATTGCCCACAATTATCAACTTTCTAAGTCTTTCTGAGCAGGAGAAATCGCAAAACATAGTCATTTCTTCATTGCCGTCCAAAAAAAACGCTTTTTTGCATTCCTGTCTCACTTTCTCTTAGAAACAATGATTTACATCAATCCTTTTACATAATTCTTGTTTCTCATGACATTTCTACCATTGCCCACAATTATCAACTTTCTAAGTCTTTCTGAGCAGGAGAAATCCCAAAACATAGTCATTTCTTCATTGCCGTACAAAAACAACGCTTTTTGCATTCCTGTCTCACTTTCTCTTAGAAACAATGATTTACATCAATCCTTTTACATAATTCTTGTTTCTCATGACATTTCTAACATTGCCCACAATTATCAACTTTCTAAGTCTTTCTGAGCAGGAGAAATCGCAAAACATAGTCATTTCTTCATTGCCGTACAAAAACAACGCTTTTTGCATTCCTGTCTCACTTTCTCTTAGAAACAATGATTTACATCAATCCTTTTACATAATTCTTGTTGCTCATGACATTTCTAACATTCCCCACAATTATCAACTTTCTAAGTCTTTCTAAACAGGAGAAATTGCAAAACATAGTCATTTCTTCATTGCCGTACAAAAACAACGCTTTTTTGCATTCCTGTCTCACTTTCTCTTAGAAACAATGATTTACATCAATCCTTTTACATAATTCTTGTTTCTCATGACATTTCTAACATTGCCCACAATTATCAACTTTCTAAGTCTTTCTGAGCAAGAGAAATCGCAAAACAGTCATTTCTTCATTGCCGTCCAAAAACAACGCTTTTTTACACTCCGGTCTCCCTTTCTCTTGAAAACAATGACTTACATCAATTCTTTTACATAATTCTTGTTTCTCATGACATTTCTAACATTGCCCACAATTATCAACTTTCTAAGTCTTTCTGAGCAAGAGAAATCGCAAAACAGTCATTTCTTCATTGCCGTCCAAAAACAACGCTTTTTTACACTCCGGTCTCCCTTTCTCTTGGAAACAATGACTTACATCAATTCTTTTACATAATTCTTGTTTCTCATGACATTTCTAACATTGCCCACAATTATCAACTTTCTAAGTCTTTCTGAGCAGGAGAAATCGCAAAACATAGTCATTTCTTCATTGCCGTCCAAAAACAACGCTTTTTTACACTCCTGTCTCCCTTTCTCTTGGAAACAATGACTTACATCAATTCTTTTACATAATTCTTGTTTCTCATGACATTTCTAACATTGCCCACAATTATCAACTTTCTAAGTCTTTCTGAGCAGGAGAAATCGCAAAACATAGTCATTTCTTCATTGCCGTCCAAAAACAACGCTTTTTTACACTCCGGTCTCCCTTTCTCTTGGAAACAATGACTTACATCAATTCTTTTACATAATTCTTGTTTCTCATGACATTTCTAACATTGCCCACAATTATCAACTTTCTAAGTCTTTCTGAGCAAGAGAAATCGCAAAACAGTCATTTCTTCATTGCCGTCCAAAAACAACGCTTTTTTACACTCCGGTCTCCCTTTCTCTTGGAAACAATGACTTACATCAATTCTTTTACATAATTCTTGTTTCTCATGACATTTCTAACATTGCCCACAATTATCAACTTTCTAAGTCTTTCTGAGCAGGAGAAATCGCAAAACATAGTCATTTCTTCATTGCCGTCCAAAAACAACGCTTTTTTACACTCCTGTCTCCCTTTCTCTTGGAAACAATGACTTACATCAATACTTTTACATAATTCTTGTTTCTCATGACATTTCTAACATTGCCCACAATTATCAACTTTCTAAGTCTTTCTGAGCAGGAGAAATCGCAAAACATAGTCATTTCTTCATTGCCGTGCAAAAACAACGCTTTTTTACACTCCGGTCTCCCTTTCTCTTGGAAACAATGACTTACATCAATTCTTTTACATAATTCTTGTTTCTCATGACATTTCTAACATTGCCCACAATTATCAACTTTCTAAGTCTTTCTGAGCAAGAGAAATAAAAAAACAGTCATTTCTTCATTGCCGTCCAAAAACAACGCTTTTTTACACTCCGGTCTCCCTTTCTCTTGGAAACAATGACTTACATCAATTCTTTTACATAATTCTTGTTTCTCATGACATTTCTAACATTGCCCACAATTATCAACTTTCTAAGTCTTTCTGAGCAGGAGAAATCGCAAAACATAGTCATTTCTTCATTGCCGTCCAAAAACAACGCTTTTTTACACTCCGGTCTCCCTTTCTCTTGGAAACAATGACTTACATCAATTCTTTTACATAATTCTTGTTTCTCATGACATTTCTAACATTGCCCACAATTATCAACTTTCTAAGTCTTTCTGAGCAGGAGAAATCGCAAAACATAGTCATTTCTTCATTGCCGTCCAAAAACAACGCTTTTTTACACTCCTGTCTCCCTTTCTCTTGGAAACAATGACTTACATCAATTCTTTTACATAATTCTTGTTTCTCATGACATTTCTAACATTGCCCACAATTATCAACTTTCTAAGTCTTTCTGAGCAGGAGAAATCGCAAAACATAGTCATTTCTTCATTGCCGTCCAAAAACAACGCTTTTTTACACTCCGGTCTCCCTTTCTCTTGGAAACAATGACTTACATCAATTCTTTTACATAATTCTTGTTTCTCATGACATTTCTAACATTGCCCACAATTATCAACTTTCTAAGTCTTTCTGAGCAAGAGAAATCGCAAAACAGTCATTTCTTCATTGCCGTCCAAAAACAACGCTTTTTTACACTCCGGTCTCCCTTTCTCTTGGAAACAATGACTTACATCAATTCTTTTACATAATTCTTGTTTCTCATGACATTTCTAACATTGCCCACAATTATCAACTTTCTAAGTCTTTCTGAGCAGGAGAAATCGCAAAACATAGTCATTTCTTCATTGCCGTCCAAAAACAACGCTTTTTTACACTCCTGTCTCCCTTTCTCTTGGAAACAATGACTTACATCAATACTTTTACATAATTCTTGTTTCTCATGACATTTCTAACATTGCCCACAATTATCAACTTTCTAAGTCTTTCTGAGCAGGAGAAATCGCAAAACATAGTCATTTCTTCATTGCCGTGCAAAAACAACGCTTTTTTACACTCCGGTCTCCCTTTCTCTTGGAAACAATGACTTACATCAATTCTTTTACATAATTCTTGTTTCTCATGACATTTCTAACATTGCCCACAATTATCAACTTTCTAAGTCTTTCTGAGCAAGAGAAATAAAAAAACAGTCATTTCTTCATTGCCGTCCAAAAACAACGCTTTTTTACACTCCGGTCTCCCTTTCTCTTGGAAACAATGACTTACATCAATTCTTTTACATAATTCTTGTTTCTCATGACATTTCTAACATTGCCCACAATTATCAACTTTCTAAGTCTTTCTGAGCAGGAGAAATCGCAAAACATAGTCATTTCTTCATTGCCGTCCAAAAAAAACGCTTTTTTACACTCCTGTCTCCCTTTCTCTTGGAAACAATGACTTACATCAATTCTTTTACATAATTCTTGTTTCTCATGACATTTCTAACATTGCCCACAATTATCAACTTTCTAAGTCTTTCTGAGCAGGAGAAATCGCAAAACATAGTCATTTCTTCATTGCCGTCCAAAAACAACGCTTTTTTGCATTCCTGTCTCACTTTCTCTTAGAAACAATGATTTACATCAATCCTTTTACATAATTCTTGTTTCTCATGACATTTCTAACATTGCCCACAATTATCAACTTTCTAAGTCTTTCTGAGCAGGAGAAATCGCAAAACATAGTCATTTCTTCATTGCCGTACAAAAACAACGCTTTTTTGCATTCCTGTCTCACTTTCTCTTAGAAACAATGATTTACATCAATCCTTTTACATAATTCTTGTTTCTCATGACATTTCTAACATTGCCCACAATTATCAACTTTCTAAGTCTTTCTGAGTAGGAGAAATCGCAAAACATAGTCATTTCTTCATTGCCGTACAAAAACAACGCTTTTTGCATTCCTGTCTCACTTTCTCTTAGAAACAATGATTTACATCAATCCTTTTACATAATTCTTGTTGCTCATGACATTTCTAACATTCCCCACAATTATCAACTTTCTAAGTCTTTCTAAACAGGAGAAATCGCAAAACATAGTCATTTCTTCATTGCCGTACAAAAACAACGCTTTTTTGCATTCCTGTCTCACTTTCTCTTAGAAACAATGATTTACATCAATCCTTTTACATAATTCTTGTTTCTCATGACATTTCTAACATTGCCCACAATTATCAACTTTCTAAGTCTTTCTGAGCAAGAGAAATCGCAAAACAGTCATTTCTTCATTGCCGTCCAAAAACAACGCTTTTTTACACTCCGGTCTCCCTTTCTCTTGAAAACAATGACTTACATCAATTCTTTTACATAATTCTTGTTTCTCATTACATTTCTAACATTGCCCACAATTATCAACTTTCTAAGTCTTTCTGAGCAAGAGAAATCGCAAAACAGTCATTTCTTCATTGCCGTCCAAAAACAACGCTTTTTTACACTCCGGTCTCCCTTTCTCTTGGAAACAATGACTTACATCAATTCTTTTACATAATTCTTGTTTCTCATGACATTTCTAACATTGCCCACAATTATCAACTTTCTAAGTCTTTCTGAGCAGGAGAAATCGCAAAACATAGTCATTTCTTCATTGCCGTACAAAAACAACGCTTTTTTGCATTCCTGTCTCACTTTCTCTTAGAAACAATGATTTACATCAATCCTTTTACATAATTCTTGTTTCTCATGACATTTCTAACATTGCCCACAATTATCAACTTTCTAAGTCTTTCTGAGTAGGAGAAATCGCAAAACATAGTCATTTCTTCATTGCCGTACAAAAACAACGCTTTTTGCATTCCTGTCTCACTTTCTCTTAGAAACAATGATTTACATCAATCCTTTTACATAATTCTTGTTGCTCATGACATTTCTAACATTCCCCACAATTATCAACTTTCTAAGTCTTTCTAAACAGGAGAAATCGCAAAACATAGTCATTTCTTCATTGCCGTACAAAAACAACGCTTTTTTGCATTCCTGTCTCACTTTCTCTTAGAAACAATGATTTACATCAATCCTTTTACATAATTCTTGTTTCTCATGACATTTCTAACATTGCCCACAATTATCAACTTTCTAAGTCTTTCTGAGCAAGAGAAATCGCAAAACAGTCATTTCTTCATTGCCGTCCAAAAACAACGCTTTTTTACACTCCGGTCTCCCTTTCTCTTGAAAACAATGACTTACATCAATTCTTTTACATAATTCTTGTTTCTCATTACATTTCTAACATTGCCCACAATTATCAACTTTCTAAGTCTTTCTGAGCAAGAGAAATCGCAAAACAGTCATTTCTTCATTGCCGTCCAAAAACAACGCTTTTTTACACTCCGGTCTCCCTTTCTCTTGGAAACAATGACTTACATCAATTCTTTTACATAATTCTTGTTTCTCATGACATTTCTAACATTGCCCACAATTATCAACTTTCTAAGTCTTTCTGAGCAGGAGAAATCGCAAAACATAGTCATTTCTTCATTGCCGTCCAAAAACAACGCTTTTTTACACTCCTGTCTCCCTTTCTCTTGGAAACAATGACTTACATCAATTCTTTTACATAATTCTTGTTTCTCATGACATTTCTAACATTGCCCACAATTATCAACTTTCTAAGTCTTTCTGAGCAGGAGAAATCGCAAAACATAGTCATTTCTTCATTGCCGTCCAAAAACAACGCTTTTTTACACTCCGGTCTCCCTTTCTCTTGGAAACAATGACTTACATCAATTCTTTTACATAATTCTTGTTTCTCATGACATTTCTAACATTGCCCACAATTATCAACTTTCTAAGTCTTTCTGAGCAGGAGAAATCGCAAAACAGTCATTTCTTCATTGCCGTCCAAAAACAACGCTTTTTTACACTCCTGTCTCCCTTTCTCTTGGAAACAATGACTTACATCAATTCTTTTACATAATTCTTGTTTCTCATGACATTTCTAACATTGCCCACAATTATCAACTTTCTAAGTCTTTCTGAGCAGGAGAAATCGCAAAACATAGTCATTTCTTCATTGCCGTCCAAAAACAACGCTTTTTTACACTCCTGTCTCCCTTTCTCTTGGAAACAATGACTTACATCAATTCTTTTACATAATTCTTGTTTCTCATGACATTTCTAACATTGCCCACAATTATCAACTTTCTAAGTCTTTCTGAGCAGGAGAAATCGCAAAACATAGTCATTTCTTCATTGCCGTCCAAAAACAACGCTTTTTTACACTCCGGTCTCCCTTTCTCTTGGAAACAATGACTTACATCAATTCTTTTACATAATTCTTGTTTCTCATGACATTTCTAACATTGCCCACAATTATCAACTTTCTAAGTCTTTCTGAGCAAGAGAAATCGCAAAACAGTCATTTCTTCATTGCCGTCCAAAAACAACGCTTTTTTACACTCCGGTCTCCCTTTCTCTTGGAAACAATGACTTACATCAATTCTTTTACATAATTCTTGTTTCTCATGACATTTCTAACATTGCCCACAATTATCAACTTTCTAAGTCTTTCTGAGCAGGAGAAATCGCAAAACATAGTCATTTCTTCATTGCCGTCCAAAAACAACGCTTTTTTACACTCCTGTCTCCCTTTCTCTTGGAAACAATGACTTACATCAATTCTTTTACATAATTCTTGTTTCTCATGACATTTCTAACATTGCCCACAATTATCAACTTTCTAAGTCTTTCTGAGCAGGAGAAATCGCAAAACATAGTCATTTCTTCATTGCCGTCCAAAAACAACGCTTTTTTACACTCCGGTCTCCCTTTCTCTTGGAAACAATGACTTACATAAATTCTTTTACATAATTCTTGTTTCTCATGACATTTCTAACATTGCCCACAATTATCAACTTTCTAAGTCTTTCTGAGCAAGAGAAATCAAAAAACAGTCATTTCTTCATTGCCGTCCAAAAACAACGCTTTTTTACACTCCGGTCTCCCTTTCTCTTGGAAACAATGACTTACATCAATTCTTTTACATAATTCTTGTTTCTCATGACATTTCTAACATTGCCCACAATTATCAACTTTCTAAGTCTTTCTGAGCAGGAGAAATCGCAAAACATAGTCATTTCTTCATTGCCGTCCAAAAAAAACGCTTTTTTACACTCCTGTCTCCCTTTCTCTTGGAAACAATGACTTACATCAATTCTTTTACATAATTCTTGTTTCTCATGACATTTCTAACATTGCCCACAATTATCAACTTTCTAAGTCTTTCTGAGCAGGAGAAATCGCAAAACATAGTCATTTCTTCATTGCCGTCCAAAAACAACGCTTTTTTGCATTCCTGTCTCACTTTCTCTTAGAAACAATGATTTACATCAATCCTTTTACATAATTCTTGTTTCTCATGACATTTCTACCATTGCCCACAATTATCAACTTTCTAAGTCTTTCTGAGCAGGAGAAATCCCAAAACATAGTCATTTCTTCATTGCCGTACAAAAACAACGCTTTTTGCATTCCTGTCTCACTTTCTCTTAGAAACAATGATTTACATCAATCCTTTTACATAATTCTTGTTTCTCATGACATTTCTAACATTGCCCACAATTATCAACTTTCTAAGTCTTTCTGAGCAGGAGAAATCGCAAAACATAGTCATTTCTTCATTGCCGTACAAAAACAACGCTTTTTTGCATTCCTGTCTCACTTTCTCTTAGAAACAATGATTTACATCAATCCTTTTACATAATTCTTGTTTCTCATGACATTTCTAACATTGCCCACAATTATCAACTTTCTAAGTCTTTCTGAGTAGGAGAAATCGCAAAACATAGTCATTTCTTCATTGCCGTACAAAAACAACGCTTTTTGCATTCCTGTCTCACTTTCTCTTAGAAACAATGATTTACATCAATCCTTTTACATAATTCTTGTTGCTCATGACATTTCTAACATTCCCCACAATTATCAACTTTCTAAGTCTTTCTAAACAGGAGAAATCGCAAAACATAGTCATTTCTTCATTGCCGTACAAAAACAACGCTTTTTTGCATTCCTGTCTCACTTTCTCTTAGAAACAATGATTTACATCAATCCTTTTACATAATTCTTGTTTCTCATGACATTTCTAACATTGCCCACAATTATCAACTTTCTAAGTCTTTCTGAGCAAGAGAAATCGCAAAACAGTCATTTCTTCATTGCCGTCCAAAAACAACGCTTTTTTACACTCCGGTCTCCCTTTCTCTTGAAAACAATGACTTACATCAATTCTTTTACATAATTCTTGTTTCTCACGACATTTCTAACATTGCCCACAATTATCAACTTTCTAAGTCTTTCTGAGCAAGAGAAATCGCAAAACAGTCATTTCTTCATTGCCGTCCAAAAACAACGCTTTTTTACACTCCGGTCTCCCTTTCTCTTGGAAACAATGACTTACATCAATTCTTTTACATAATTCTTGTTTCTCATGACATTTCTAACATTGCCCACAATTATCAACTTTCTAAGTCTTTCTGAGCAGGAGAAATCTCAAAACATAGTCATTTCTTCATTGCCGTCCAAAAACAACGCTTTTTTACACTCCTGTCTCCCTTTCTCTTGGAAACAATGACTTACATCAATTCTTTTACATAATTCTTGTTTCTCATGACATTTCTAACATTGCCCACAATTATCAACTTTCTAAGTCTTTCTGAGCAGGAGAAATCGCAAAACATAGTCATTTCTTCATTGCCGTCCAAAAACAACGCTTTTTTACACTCCGGTCTCCCTTTCTCTTGGAAACAATGACTTACATCAATTCTTTTACATAATTCTTGTTTCTCATGACATTTCTAACATTGCCCACAATTATCAACTTTCTAAGTCTTTCTGAGCAGGAGAAATCGCAAAACAGTCATTTCTTCATTGCCGTCCAAAAACAACGCTTTTTTACACTCCTGTCTCCCTTTCTCTTGGAAACAATGACTTACATCAATTCTTTTACATAATTCTTGTTTCTCATGACATTTCTAACATTGCCCACAATTATCAACTTTCTAAGTCTTTCTGAGCAGGAGAAATCGCAAAACATAGTCATTTCTTCATTGCCGTCCAAAAACAACGCTTTTTTGCACTCCTGTCTCCCTTTCTCTTGGAAACAATGACTTACATCAATTCTTTTACATAATTCTTGTTTCTCATGACATTTCTAACATTGCCCACAATTATCAACTTTCTAAGTCTTTCTGAGCAGGAGAAATCCCAAAACATAGTCATTTCTTCATTGCCGTACAAAAACAACGCTTTTTGCATTCCTGTCTCACTTTCTCTTAGAAACAATGATTTACATCAATCCTTTTACATAATTCTTGTTTCTCATGACATTTCTAACATTGCCCACAATTATCAACTTTCTAAGTCTTTCTGAGCAGGAGAAATCGCAAAACATAGTCATTTCTTCATTGCCGTACAAAAACAACGCTTTTTTGCATTCCTGTCTCACTTTCTCTTAGAAACAATGATTTACATCAATCCTTTTACATAATTCTTGTTTCTCATGACATTTCTAACATTGCCCACAATTATCAACTTTCTAAGTCTTTCTGAGTAGGAGAAATCGCAAAACATAGTCATTTCTTCATTGCCGTACAAAAACTACGCTTTTTGCATTCCTGTCTCACTTTCTCTTAGAAACAATGATTTACATCAATCCTTTTACATAATTCTTGTTGCTCATGACATTTCTAACATTCCCCACAATTATCAACTTTCTAAGTCTTTCTAAACAGGAGAAATCGCAAAACATAGTCATTTCTTCATTGCCGTACAAAAACAACGCTTTTTTGCATTCCTGTCTCACTTTCTCTTAGAAACAATGATTTACATCAATCCTTTTACATAATTCTTGTTTCTCATGACATTTCTAACATTGCCCACAATTATCAACTTTCTAAGTCTTTCTGAGCAAGAGAAATCGCAAAACAGTCATTTCTTCATTGCAGTCCAAAAACAACGCTTTTTTACACTCCGGTCTCCCTTTCTCTTGAAAACAATGACTTACATCAATTCTTTTACATAATTCTTGTTTCTCATGACATTTCTAACATTGCCCACAATTATCAACTTTCTAAGTCTTTCTGAGCTAGAGAAATCGCAAAACAGTCATTTCTTCATTGCCGTCCAAAAACAACGCTTTTTTACACTCCGGTCTCCCTTTCTCTTGGAAACAATGACTTACATCAATTCTTTTACATAATTCTTGTTTCTCATGACATTTCTAACATTGCCCACAATTATCAACTTTCTAAGTCTTTCTGAGCAGGAGAAATCTCAAAACATAGTCATTTCTTCATTGCCGTCCAAAAACAACGCTTTTTTACACTCCTGTCTCCCTTTCTCTTGGAAACAATGACTTACATCAATTCTTTTACATAATTCTTGTTTCTCATGACATTTCTAACATTGCCCACAATTATCAACTTTCTAAGTCTTTCTGAGCAGGAGAAATCGCAAAACATAGTCATTTCTTCATTGCCGTCCAAAAACAACGCTTTTTTACACTCCGGTCTCCCTTTCTCTTGGAAACAATGACTTACATCAATTCTTTTACATAATTCTTGTTTCTCATGACATTTCTAACATTGCCCACAATTATCAACTTTCTAAGTCTTTCTGAGCAGGAGAAATCGCAAAACAGTCATTTCTTCATTGCCGTCCAAAAACAACGCTTTTTTACACTCCTGTCTCCCTTTCTCTTGGAAACAATGACTTACATCAATTCTTTTACATAATTCTTGTTTCTCATGACATTTCTAACATTGCCCACAATTATCAACTTTCTAAGTCTTTCTGAGCAAGAGAAATCGCAAAACAGTCATTTCTTCATTGCCGTCCAAAAACAACGCTTTTTTACACTCCGGTCTCCCTTTCTCTTGGAAACAATGACTTACATCAATTCTTTTACATAATTCTTGTTTCTCATGACATTTCTAACATTGCCCACAATTATCAACTTTCTAAGTCTTTCTGAGCAGGAGAAATCGCAAAACATAGTCATTTCTTCATTGCCGTCCAAAAACAACGCTTTTTTACACTCCTGTCTCCCTTTCTCTTGGAAACAATGACTTACATCAATTCTTTTACATAATTCTTGTTTCTCATGACATTTCTAACATTGCCCACAATTATCAACTTTCTAAGTCTTTCTGAGCAGGAGAAATCGCAAAACATAGTCATTTCTTCATTGCCGTCCAAAAACAACGCTTTTTTACACTCCGGTCTCCCTTTCTCTTGGAAACAATGACTTACATCAATTCTTTTACATAATTCTTGTTTCTCATGACATTTCTAACATTGCCCACAATTATCAACTTTCTAAGTCTTTCTGAGCAAGAGAAATCAAAAAACAGTCATTTCTTCATTGCCGTCCAAAAACAACGCTTTTTTACACTCCGGTCTCCCTTTCTCTTGGAAACAATGACTTACATCAATTCTTTTACATAATTCTTGTTTCTCATGACATTTCTAACATTGCCCACAATTATCAACTTTCTAAAGTCTTTCTGAGCAGGAGAAATTGCAAAACATAGTCATTTCTTCATTGCCGTCCAAAAAAACCGCTTTTTTACACTCCTGTCTCCCTTTCTCTTGGAAACAATGACTTACATCAATTCTTTTACATAATTCTTGTTTCTCATGACATTTCTAACATTGCCCACAATTATCAACTTTCTAAGTCTTTCTGAGCAGGAGAAATCGCAAAACATAGTCATTTCTTCATTGCCGTCCAAAAACAACGCTTTTTTGCATTCCTGTCTCACTTTCTCTTAGAAACAATGATTTACATCAATCCTTTTACATAATTCTTGTTTCTCATGACATTTCTACCATTGCCCACAATTATCAACTTTCTAAGTCTTTCTGAGCAGGAGAAATCCCAAAACATAGTCATTTCTTCATTGCCGTACAAAAACAACGCTTTTTGCATTCCTGTCTCACTTTCTCTTAGAAACAATGATTTACATCAATCCTTTTACATAATTCTTGTTGCTCATGACATTTCTAACATTCCCCACAATTATCAACTTTCTAAGTCTTTCTAAACAGGAGAAATCGCAAAACATAGTCATTTCTTCATTGCCGTACAAAAACAACGCTTTTTTGCATTCCTGTCTCACTTTCTCTTAGAAACAATGATTTACATCAATCCTTTTACATAATTCTTGTTTCTCATGACATTTCTAACATTGCCCACAATTATCAACTTTCTAAGTCTTTCTGAGTAGGAGAAATCGCAAAACATAGTCATTTCTTCATTGCCGTACAAAAACAACGCTTTTTGCATTCCTGTCTCACTTTCTCTTAGAAACAATGATTTACATCAATCCTTTTACATAATTCTTGTTGCTCATGACATTTCTAACATTCCCCACAATTATCAACTTTCTAAGTCTTTCTAAACAGGAGAAATCGCAAAACATAGTCATTTCTTCATTGCCGTACAAAAACAACGCTTTTTTGCATTCCTGTCTCACTTTCTCTTAGAAACAATGATTTACATCAATCCTTTTACATAATTCTTGTTTCTCATGACATTTCTAACATTGCCCACAATTATCAACTTTCTAAGTCTTTCTGAGCAGGAGAAATCCCAAAACATAGTCATTTCTTCATTGCCGTACAAAAACAACGCTTTTTGCATTCCTGTCTCACTTTCTCTTAGAAACAATGATTTACATCAATCCTTTTACATAATTCTTGTTGCTCATGACATTTCTAACATTCCCCACAATTATCAACTTTCTAAGTCTTTCTAAACAGGAGAAATCGCAAAACATAGTCATTTCTTCATTGCCGTACAAAAACAACGCTTTTTTGCATTCCTGTCTCACTTTCTCTTAGAAACAATGATTTACATCAATCCTTTTACATAATTCTTGTTTCTCATGACATTTCTAACATTGCCCACAATTATCAACTTTCTAAGTCTTTCTGAGTAGGAGAAATCGCAAAACATAGTCATTTCTTCATTGCCGTACAAAAACAACGCTTTTTGCATTCCTGTCTCACTTTCTCTTAGAAACAATGATTTACATCAATCCTTTTACATAATTCTTGTTGCTCATGACATTTCTAACATTCCCCACAATTATCAACTTTCTAAGTCTTTCTAAACAGGAGAAATCGCAAAACATAGTCATTTCTTCATTGCCGTACAAAAACAACGCTTTTTTGCATTCCTGTCTCACTTTCTCTTAGAAACAATGATTTACATCAATCCTTTTACATAATTCTTGTTTCTCATGACATTTCTAACATTGCCCACAATTATCAACTTTCTAAGTCTTTCTGAGCAAGAGAAATCGCAAAACAGTCATTTCTTCATTGCCGTCCAAAAACAACGCTTTTTTACACTCCGGTCTCCCTTTCTCTTGAAAACAATGACTTACATCAATTCTTTTACATAATTCTTGTTTCTCATGACATTTCTAACATTGCCCACAATTATCAACTTTCTAAGTCTTTCTGAGCAAGAAAAATCGCAAAACAGTCATTTCTTCATTGCCGTCCAAAAACAACGCTTTTTTACACTCCTGTCTCCCTTTCTCTTGGAAACAATGACTTACATCAATTCTTTTACATAATTCTTGTTTCTCATGACATTTCTAACATTGCCCACAATTATCAACTTTCTAAGTCTTTCTGAGCAGGAGAAATCGCAAAACATAGTCATTTCTTCATTGCCGTCCAAAAACAACGCTTTTTTACACTCCGGTCTCCCTTTCTCTTGGAAACAATGACTTACATCAATTCTTTTACATAATTCTTGTTTCTCATGACATTTCTAACATTGCCCACAATTATCAACTTTATAAGTCTTTCTGAGCAGGAGAAATCGCAAAACATAGTCATTTCTTCATTGCCGTACAAAAACAACGCTTTTTTGCATTCCTGTCTCACTTTCTCTTAGAAACAATGATTTACATCAATCCTTTTACATAATTCTTGTTTCTCATGACATTTCTAACATTGCCCACAATTATCAACTTTCTAAGTCTTTCTGAGTAGGAGAAATCGCAAAACATAGTCATTTCTTCATTGCCGTCCAAAAACAACGCTTTTTTACACTCCGGTCTCCCTTTCTCTTGGAAACAATGACTTACATCAATTCTTTTACATAATTCTTGTTTCTCATGACATTTCTAACATTGCCCACAATTATCAACTTTCTAAGTCTTTCTGAGCAGGAGAAATCGCAAAACATAGTCATTTCTTCATTGCCGTCCAAAAAAAACGCTTTTTTACACTCCTGTCTCCCTTTCTCTTGGAAACAATGACTTACATCAATTCTTTTACATAATTCTTGTTTCTCATGACATTTCTAACATTGCCCACAATTATCAACTTTCTAAGTCTTTCTGAGCAGGAGAAATCGCAAAACATAGTCATTTCTTCATTGCCGTCCAAAAACAACGCTTTTTTGCATTCCTGTCTCACTTTCTCTTAGAAACAATGATTTACATCAATCCTTTTACATAATTCTTGTTTCTCATGACATTTCTAACATTGCCCACAATTATCAACTTTCTAAGTCTTTCTGAGCAGGAGAAATCGCAAAACATAGTCATTTCTTCATTGCCGTCCAAAAACAACGCTTTTTTACACTCCTGTCTCCCTTTCTCTTGGAAACAATGACTTACATCAATTCTTTTACATAATTCTTGTTTCTCATGACATTTCTAACATTGCCCACAATTATCAACTTTCTTAGTCTTTCTGAGCAGGAGAAATCGCAAAACATAGTCATTTCTTCATTGCCGTCCAAAAACAACGCTTTTTTACACTCCGGTCTCCCTTTCTCTTGGAAACAATGACTTACATCAATTCTTTTACATAATTCTTGTTTCTCATGACATTTCTAACATTGCCCACAATTATCAACTTTCTAAGTCTTTCTGAGCAGGAGAAATCGCAAAACAGTCATTTCTTCATTGCCGTCCAAAAACAACGCTTTTTTACACTCCGGTCTCCCTTTCTCTTGGAAACAATGACTTACATCAATTCTTTTACATAATTCTTGTTTCTCATGACATTTCTAACATTGCCCACAATTATCAACTTTCTAAGTCTTTCTGAGCAGGAGAAATCGCAAAACATAGTCATTTCTTCATTGCCGTCCAAAAACAACGCTTTTTTACACTCCTGTCTCCCTTTCTCTTGGAAACAATGACTTACATCAATTCTTTTACATAATTCTTGTTTCTCATGACATTTCTAACATTGCCCACAATTATCAACTTTCTAAGTCTTTCTGAGCAGGAGAAATCGCAAAACATAGTCATTTCTTCATTGCCGTCCAAAAACAACGCTTTTTTACACTCCGGTCTCCCTTTCTCTTGGAAACAATGACTTACATAAATTCTTTTACATAATTCTTGTTTCTCATGACATTTCTAACATTGCCCACAATTATCAACTTTCTAAGTCTTTCTGAGCAAGAGAAATCGCAAAACAGTCATTTCTTCATTGCCGTCCAAAAACAACGCTTTTTTACACTCCGGTCTCCCTTTCTCTTGGAAACAATGACTTACATCAATTCTTTTACATAATTCTTGTTTCTCATGACATTTCTAACATTGCCCACAATTATCAACTTTCTAAGTCTTTCTGAGCAGGAGAAATCGCAAAACATAGTCATTTCTTCATTGCCGTCCAAAAACAACGCTTTTTTACACTCCTGTCTCCCTTTCTCTTGGAAACAATGACTTACATCAATTCTTTTACATAATTCTTGTTTCTCATGACATTTCTAACATTGCCCACAATTATCAACTTTCTAAGTCTTTCTGAGCAGGAGAAATCGCAAAACATAGTCATTTCTTCATTGCCGTCCAAAAACAACGCTTTTTTACACTCCGGTCTCCCTTTCTCTTGGAAACAATGACTTACATCAATTCTTTTACATAATTCTTGTTACTCATGACATTTCTAACATTGCCCACAATTATCAACTTTCTAAGTCTTTCTGAGCAGGAGAAATCGCAAAACATAGTCATTTCTTCATTGCCGTCCAAAAACAACGCTTTTTTGCATTCCTGTCTCACTTTCTCTTAGAAACAATGATTTACATCAATCCTTTTACATAATTCTTGTTTCTCATGACATTTCTACCATTGCCCACAATTATCAACTTTCTAAGTCTTTCTGAGCAGGAGAAATCGCAAAACATAGTCATTTCTTCATTGCCGTACAAAAACAACGCTTTTTGCATTCCTGTCTCACTTTCTCTTAGAAACAATGATTTACATCAATCCTTTTACATAATTCTTGTTTCTCATGACATTTCTAACATTGCCCACAATTATCAACTTTCTAAGTCTTTCTGAGCAGGAGAAATCGCAAAACATAGTCATTTCTTCATTGCCGTACAAAAACAACGCTTTTTTGCATTCCTGTCTCACTTTCTCTTAGAAACAATGATTTACATCAATCCTTTTACATAATTCTTGTTTCTCATGAGATTTCTAACATTGCCCACAATTATCAACTTTCTAAGTCTTTCTGAGTAGGAGAAATCGCAAAACATAGTAATTTCTTCATTGCCGTACAAAAACAACGCTTTTTGCATTCCTGTCTCACTTTCTCTTAGAAACAATGATTTACATCAATCCTTTTACATAATTCTTGTTGCTCATGACATTTCTAACATTCCCCACAATTATCAACTTTCTAAGTCTTTCTAAACAGGAGAAATCGCAAAACATAGTCATTTCTTCATTGCCGTACAAAAACAACGCTTTTTTGCATTCCTGTCTCACTTTCTCTTAGAAACAATGATTTACATCAATCCTTTTACATAATTCTTGTTTCTCATGACATTTCTAACATTGCCCACAATTATCAACTTTCTAAGTCTTTCTGAGCAAGAGAAATCGCAAAACAGTCATTTCTTCATTGCCGTCCAAAAACAACGCTTTTTTACACTCCGGTCTCCCTTTCTCTTGAAAACAATGACTTACATCAATTCTTTTACATAATTCTTGTTTCTCATGACATTTCTAACATTGCCCACAATTATCAACTTTCTAAGTCTTTCTGAGCAAGAGAAATCGCAAAACAGTCATTTCTTCATTGCCGTCCAAAAACAACGCTTTTTTACACTCCGGTCTCCCTTTCTCTTGGAAACAATGACTTACATCAATTCTTTTACATAATTCTTGTTTCTCATGACATTTCTAACATTGCCCACAATTATCAACTTTCTAAGTCTTTCTGAGCAGGAGAAATCGCAAAACATAGTCATTTCTTCATTGCCGTCCAAAAACAACGCTTTTTTACACTCCTGTCTCCCTTTCTCTTGGAAACAATGACTTACATCAATTCTTTTACATAATTCTTGTTTCTCATGACATTTCTAACATTGCCCACAATTATCAACTTTCTAAGTCTTTCTGAGCAGGAGAAATCGCAAAACATAGTCATTTCTTCATTGCCGTACAAAAACAACGCTTTTTTACACTCCGGTCTCCCTTTCTCTTGGAAACAATGACTTACATCAATTCTTTTACATAATTCTTGTTTCTCATGACATTTCTAACATTGCCCACAATTATCAACTTTCTAAGTCTTTCTGAGCAGGAGAAATCGCAAAACAGTCATTTCTTCATTGCCGTCCAAAAACAACGCTTTTTTACACTCCGGTCTCCCTTTCTCTTGGAAACAATGACTTACATCAATTCTTTTACATAATTCTTGTTTCTCATGACATTTCTAACATTGCCCACAATTATCAACTTTCTAAGTCTTTCTGAGCAGGAGAAATCGCAAAACATAGTCATTTCTTCATTGCCGTCCAAAAACAACGCTTTTTTACACTCCTGTCTCCCTTTCTCTTGGAAACAATGACTTACATCAATTCTTTTACATAATTCTTGTTTCTCATGACATTTCTAACATTGCCCACAATTATCAACTTTCTAAGTCTTTCTGAGCAGGAGAAATCGCAAAACATAGTCATTTCTTCATTGCCGTCCAAAAACAACGCTTTTTTACACTCCGGTCTCCCTTTCTCTTGGAAACAATGACTTACATCAATTCTTTTACATAATTCTTGTTTCTCATGACATTTCTAACATTGCCCACAATTATCAACTTTCTAAGTCTTTCTGAGCAAGAGAAATCGCAAAACATAGTCATTTCTTCATTGCCGTCCAAAAACAACGCTTTTTTACACTCCGGTCTCCCTTTCTCTTGGAAACAATGACTTACATCAATTCTTTTACATAATTCTTGTTTCTCATGACATTTCTAACATTGCCCACAATTATCAACTTTCTAAGTCTTTCTGAGCAGGAGAAATCGCAAAACATAGTCATTTCTTCATTGCCGTACAAAAACAACGCTTTTTTGCATTCCTGTCTCACTTTCTCTTAGAAACAATGATTTACATCAATCCTTTTACATAATTCTTGTTTCTCATGACATTTCTAACATTGCCCACAATTATCAACTTTCTAAGTCTTTCTGAGTAGGAGAAATCGCAAAACATAGTCATTTCTTCATTGCCGTCCAAAAACAACGCTTTTTTACACTCCGGTCTCCCTTTCTCTTGGAAACAATGACTTACATCAATTCTTTTACATAATTCTTGTTTCTCATGACATTTCTAACATTGCCCACAATTATCAACTTTCTAAGTCTTTCTGAGCAAGAGAAATCAAAAAACAGTCATTTCTTCATTGCCGTCCAAAAACAACGCTTTTTTACACTCCGGTCTCCCTTTCTCTTGGAAACAATGACTTACATCAATTCTTTTACATAATTCTTGTTTCTCATGACATTTCTAACATTGCCCACAATTATCAACTTTCTAAGTCTTTCTGAGCAGGAGAAATCGCAAAACATAGTCATTTCTTCATTGCCGTCCAAAAAAAACGCTTTTTTACACTCCTGTCTCCCTTTCTCTTGGAAACAATGACTTACATCAATTCTTTTACATAATTCTTGTTTCTCATGACATTTCTAACATTGCCCACAATTATCAACTTTCTAAGTCTTTCTGAGCAGGAGAAATCGCAAAACATAGTCATTTCTTCATTGCCGTCCAAAAACAACGCTTTTTTGCATTCCTGTCTCACTTTCTCTTAGAAACAATGATTTACATCAATCCTTTTACATAATTCTTGTTTCTCATGACATTTCTACCATTGCCCACAATTATCAACTTTCTAAGTCTTTCTGAGCAGGAGAAATCCCAAAACATAGTCATTTCTTCATTGCCGTACAAAAACAACGCTTTTTGCATTCCTGTCTCACTTTCTCTTAGAAACAATGATTTACATCAATCCTTTTACATAATTCTTGTTTCTCATGACATTTCTAACATTGCCCACAATTATCAACTTTCTAAGTCTTTCTGAGCAGGAGAAATCGCAAAACATAGTCATTTCTTCATTGCCGTACAAAAACAACGCTTTTTTGCATTCCTGTCTCACTTTCTCTTAGAAACAATGATTTACATCAATCCTTTTACATAATTCTTGTTTCTCATGACATTTCTAACATTGCCCACAATTATCAACTTTCTAAGTCTTTCTGAGTAGGAGAAATCGCAAAACATAGTCATTTCTTCATTGCCGTACAAAAACAACGCTTTTTGCATTCCTGTCTCACTTTCTCTTAGAAACAATGATTTACATCAATCCTTTTACATAATTCTTGTTGCTCATGACATTTCTAACATTCCCCACAATTATCAACTTTCTAAGTCTTTCCAAACAGGAGAAATCGCAAAACATAGTCATTTCTTCATTGCCGTACAAAAACAACGCTTTTTTGCATTCCTGTCTCACTTTCTCTTAGAAACAATGATTTACATCAATCCTTTTACATAATTCTTGTTTCTCATGACATTTCTAACATTGCCCACAATTATCAACTTTCTAAGTCTTTCTGAGCAAGAGAAATCGCAAAACAGTCATTTCTTCATTGCCGTCCAAAAACAACGCTTTTTTACACTCCGGTCTCCCTTTCTCTTGAAAACAATGACTTACATCAATTCTTTTACATAATTCTTGTTTCTCATGACATTTCTAACATTGCCCACAATTATCAACTTTCTAAGTCTTTCTGAGCAAGAGAAATCGCAAAACAGTCATTTCTTCATTGCCGTCCAAAAACAACGCTTTTTTACACTCCGGTCTCCCTTTCTCTTGGAAACAATGACTTACATCAATTCTTTTACATAATTCTTGTTTCTCATGACATTTCTAACATTGCCCACAATTATCAACTTTCTAAGTCTTTCTGAGCAGGAGAAATCGCAAAACATAGTCATTTCTTCATTGCCGTCCAAAAACAACGCTTTTTTACACTCCTGTCTCCCTTTCTCTTGGAAACAATGACTTACATCAATTCTTTTACATAATTCTTGTTTCTCATGACATTTCTAACATTGCCCACAATTATCAACTTTCTAAGTCTTTCTGAGCAGGAGAAATCGCAAAACATAGTCATTTCTTCATTGCCGTCCAAAAACAACGCTTTTTTACACTCCGGTCTCCCTTTCTCTTGGAAACAATGACTTACATCAATTCTTTTACATAATTCTTGTTTCTCATGACATTTCTAACATTGCCCACAATTATCAACTTTCTAAGTCTTTCTGAGCAGGAGAAATCGCAAAACAGTCATTTCTTCATTGCCGTCCAAAAACAACGCTTTTTTACACTCCGGTCTCCCTTTCTCTTGGAAACAATGACTTACATCAATTCTTTTACATAATTCTTGTTTCTCATGACATTTCTAACATTGCCCACAATTATCAACTTTCTAAGTCTTTCTGAGCAGGAGAAATCGCAAAACATAGTCATTTCTTCATTGCCGTCCAAAAACAACGCTTTTTTACACTCCGGTCTCCCTTTCTCTTGGAAACAATGACTTACATAAATTCTTTTACATAATTCTTGTTTCTCATGACATTTCTAACATTGCCCACAATTATCAACTTTCTAAATCTTTCTGAGCAAGAGAAATCGCAAAACAGTCATTTCTTCATTGCCGTCCAAAAACAACGCTTTTTTACACTCCGGTCTCCCTTTCTCTTGGAAACAATGACTTACATCAATTCTTTTACATAATTCTTGTTTCTCATGACATTTCTAACATTGCCCACAATTATCAACTTTCTAAGTCTTTCTGAGCAGGAGAAATCGCAAAACATAGTCATTTCTTCATTGCCGTCCAAAAACAACGCTTTTTTACACTCCTGTCTCCCTTTCTCTTGGAAACAATGACTTACATCAATTCTTTTACATAATTCTTGTTTCTCATGACATTTCTAACATTGCCCACAATTATCAACTTTCTAAGTCTTTCTGAGCAGGAGAAATCGCAAAACATAGTCATTTCTTCATTGCCGTCCAAAAACAACGCTTTTTTACACTCCGGTCTCCCTTTCTCTTGGAAACAATGACTTACATCAATTCTTTTACATAATTCTTGTTTCTCATGACATTTCTAACATTGCCCACAATTATCAACTTTCTAAGTCTTTCTGAGCAAGAGAAATCAAAAAACAGTCATTTCTTCATTGCCGTCCAAAAACAACGCTTTTTTACACTCCGGTCTCCCTTTCTCTTGGAAACAATGACTTACATCAATTCTTTTACATAATTCTTGTTTCTCATGACATTTCTAACATTGCCCACAATTATCAACTTTCTAAGTCTTTCTGAGCAGGAGAAATCGCAAAACATAGTCATTTCTTCATTGCCGTCCAAAAAAAACGCTTTTTTACACTCCTGTCTCCCTTTCTCTTGGAAACAATGACTTACATCAATTCTTTTACATAATTCTTGTTTCTCATGACATTTCTAACATTGCCCACAATTATCAACTTTCTAAGTCTTTCTGAGCAGGAGAAATCGCAAAACATAGTCATTTATTCATTGCCGTCCAAAAACAACGCTTTTTTGCATTCCTGTCTCACTTTCTCTTAGAAACAATGATTTACATCAATCCTTTTACATAATTCTTGTTTCTCATGACATTTCTACCATTGCCCACAATTATCAACTTTCTAAGTCTTTCTGAGCAGGAGAAATCCCAAAACATAGTCATTTCTTCATTGCCGTACAAAAACAACGCTTTTTGCATTCCTGTCTCACTTTCTCTTAGAAACAATGATTTACATCAATCCTTTTACATAATTCTTGTTTCTCATGACATTTCTAACATTGCCCACAATTATCAACTTTCTAAGTCTTTCTGAGCAGGAGAAATCGCAAAACATAGTCATTTCTTCATTGCCGTACAAAAACAACGCTTTTTTGCATTCCTGTCTCACTTTCTCTTAGAAACAATGATTTACATCAATCCTTTTACATAATTCTTGTTTCTCATGACATTTCTAACATTGCCCACAATTATCAACTTTCTAAGTCTTTCTGAGTTGGAGAAATCGCAAAACATAGTCATTTCTTCATTGCCGTACAAAAACAACGCTTTTTGCATTCCTGTCTCACTTTCTCTTAGAAACAATGATTTACATCAATCCTTTTACATAATTCTTGTTGCTCATGACATTTCTAACATTCCCCACAATTATCAACTTTCTAAGTCTTTCTAAACAGGAGAAATCGCAAAACATAGTCATTTCTTCATTGCCGTACAAAAACAACGCTTTTTTGCATTCCTGTCTCACTTTCTCTTAGAAACAATGATTTACATCAATCCTTTTACATAATTCTTGTTTCTCATGACATTTCTAACATTGCCCACAATTATCAACTTTCTAAGTCTTTCTGAGCAAGAGAAATCGCAAAACAGTCATTTCTTCATTGCCGTCCAAAAACAACGCTTTTTTACACTCCGGTCTCCCTTTCTCTTGAAAACAATGACTTACATCAATTCTTTTACATAATTCTTGTTTCTCATGACATTTCTAACATTGCCCACAATTATCAACTTTCTAAGTCTTTCTGAGCAAGAGAAATCGCAAAACAGTCATTTCTTCATTGCCGTCCAAAAACAACGCTTTTTTACACTCCGGTCTCCCTTTCTTTTGGAAACAATGACTTACATCAATTCTTTTACATAATTCTTGTTTCTCATGACATTTCTAACATTGCCCACAATTATCAACTTTCTAAGTCTTTCTGAGCAGGAGAAATCGCAAAACATAGTCATTTCTTCATTGCCGTCCAAAAACAACGCTTTTTTACACTCCTGTCTCCCTTTCTCTTGGAAACAATGACTTACATCAATTCTTTTACATAATTCTTGTTTCTCATGACATTTCTAACATTGCCCACAATTATCAACTTTCTAAGTCTTTCTGAGCAAGAGAAATCGCAAAACAGTCATTTCTTCATTGCCGTCCAAAAACAACGCTTTTTTACACTCCGGTCTCCCTTTCTCTTGGAAACAATGACTTACATCAATTCTTTTACATAATTCTTGTTTCTCATGACATTTCTAACATTGCCCACAATTATCAACTTTCTAAGTCTTTCTGAGCAGGAGAAATCGCAAAACATAGTCATTTCTTCATTGCCGTCCAAAAACAACGCTTTTTTACACTCCTGTCTCCCTTTCTCTTGGAAACAATGACTTACATCAATTCTTTTACATAATTCTTGTTTCTCATGACATTTCTAACATTGCCCACAATTATCAACTTTCTAAGTCTTTCTGAGCAGGAGAAATCGCAAAACATAGTCATTTCTTCATTGCCGTCCAAAAACAACGCTTTTTTACACTCCGGTCTCCCTTTCTCTTGGAAACAATGACTTACATCAATTCTTTTACATAATTCTTGTTTCTCATGACATTTCTAACATTGCCCACAATTATCAACTTTCTAAGTCTTTCTGAGCAAGAGAAATCGCAAAACAGTCATTTCTTCATTGCCGTCCAAAAACAACGCTTTTTTACACTCCGGTCTCCCTTTCTCTTGGAAACAATGACTTACATCAATTCTTTTACATAATTCTTGTTTCTCATGACATTTCTAACATTGCCCACAATTATCAACTTTCTAAGTCTTTCTGAGCAGGAGAAATCGCAAAACATAGTCATTTCTTCATTGCCGTCCAAAAACAACGCTTTTTTACACTCCTGTCTCCCTTTCTCTTGGAAACAATGACTTACATCAATTCTTTTACATAATTCTTGTTTCTCATGACATTTCTAACATTGCCCACAATTATCAACTTTCTAAGTCTTTCTGAGCAGGAGAAATCGCAAAACATAGTCATTTCTTCATTGCCGTGCAAAAACAACGCTTTTTTACACTCCGGTCTCCCTTTCTCTTGGAAACAATGACTTACATCAATTCTTTTACATAATTCTTGTTTCTCATGACATTTCTAACATTGCCCACAATTATCAACTTTCTAAGTCTTTCTGAGCAAGAGAAATCAAAAAACAGTCATTTCTTCATTGCCGTCCAAAAACAACGCTTTTTTACACTCCGGTCTCCCTTTCTCTTGGAAACAATGACTTACATCAATTCTTTTACATAATTCTTGTTTCTCATGACATTTCTAACATTGCCCACAATTATCAACTTTCTAAGTCTTTCTGAGCAGGAGAAATCGCAAAACATAGTCATTTCTTCATTGCCGTCAAAAAAAAACGCTTTTTTACACTCCTGTCTCCCTTTCTCTTGGAAACAATGACTTACATCAATTCTTTTACATAATTCTTGTTTCTCATGACATTTCTAACATTGCCCACAATTATCAACTTTCTAAGTCTTTCTGAGCAGGAGAAATCGCAAAACATAGTCATTTCTTCATTGCCGTCCAAAAACAACGCTTTTTTGCATTCCTGTCTCACTTTCTCTTAGAAACAATGATTTACATCAATCCTTTTACATAATTCTTGTTTCTCATGACATTTCTACCATTGCCCACAATTATCAACTTTCTAAGTCTTTCTGAGCAGGAGAAATCCCAAAACATAGTCATTTCTTCATTGCCGTACAAAAACAACGCTTTTTGCATTCCTGTCTCACTTTCTCTTAGAAACAATGATTTACATCAATCCTTTTACATAATTCTTGTTTCTCATGACATTTCTAACATTGCCCACAATTATCAACTTTCTAAGTCTTTCTGAGCAGGAGAAATCGCAAAACATAGTCATTTCTTCATTGCCGTACAAAAACAACGCTTTTTTGCATTCCTGTCTCACTTTCTCTTAGAAACAATGATTTACATCAATCCTTTTACATAATTCTTGTTTCTCATGACATTTCTAACATTGCCCACAATTATCAACTTTCTAAGTCTTTCTGAGTAGGAGAAATCGCAAAACATAGTCATTTCTTCATTGCCGTACAAAAACAACGCTTTTTGCATTCCTGTCTCACTTTCTCTTAGAAACAATGATTTACATCAATCCTTTTACATAATTCTTGTTGCTCATGACATTTCTAACATTCCCCACAATTATCAACTTTCTAAGTCTTTCTAAACAGGAGAAATCGCAAAACATAGTCATTTCTTCATTGCCGTACAAAAACAACGCTTTTTTTGCATTCCTGTCTCACTTTCTCTTAGAAACAATGATTTACATCAATCCTTTTACATAATTCTTGTTTCTCATGACATTTCTAACATTGCCCACAATTATCAACTTTCTAAGTCTTTCTGAGCAAGAGAAATCGCAAAACAGTCATTTCTTCATTGCCGTCCAAAAACAACGCTTTTTTACACTCCGGTCTCCCTTTCTCTTGAAAACAATGACTTACATCAATTCTTTTACATAATTCTTGTTTCTCATGCCATTTCTAACATTGCCCACAATTATCAACTTTCTAAGTCTTTCTGAGCAAGAGAAATCGCAAAACAGTCATTTCTTCATTGCCGTCCAAAAACAACGCTTTTTTACACTCCGGTCTCCCTTTCTCTTGGAAACAATGACTTACATCAATTCTTTTACATAATTCTTGTTTCTCATGACATTTCTAACATTGCCCACAATTATCAACTTTCTAAGTCTTTCTGAGCAGGAGAAATCGCAAAACATAGTCATTTCTTCATTGCCGTCCAAAAACAACGCTTTTTTACACTCCGGTCTCCCTTTCTCTTGGAAACAATGACTTACATCAATTCTTTTACATAATTCTTGTTTCTCATGACATTTCTAACATTGCCCACAATTATCAACTTTCTAAGTCTTTCTGAGCAGGAGAAATCGCAAAACATAGTCATTTCTTCATTGCCGTGCAAAAACAACGCTTTTTTACACTCCGGTCTCCCTTTCTCTTGGAAACAATGACTTACATCAATTCTTTTACATAATTCTTGTTTCTCATGACATTTCTAACATTGCCCACAATTATCAACTTTCTAAGTCTTTCTGAGAAAGAGAAATCAAAAAACAGTCATTTCTTCATTGCCGTCCAAAAACAACGCTTTTTTACACTCCGGTCTCCCTTTCTCTTGGAAACAATGACTTACATCAATTCTTTTACATAATTCTTGTTTCTCATGACATTTCTAACATTGCCCACAATTATCAACTTTCTAAGTCTTTCTGAGCAGGAGAAATCGCAAAACATAGTCATTTCTTCATTGCCGTCCAAAAAAAACGCTTTTTTGCATTCCTGTCTCACTTTCTCTTAGAAACAATGATTTACATCAATCCTTTTACATAATTCTTGTTTCTCATGACATTTCTACCATTGCCCACAATTATCAACTTTCTAAGTCTTTCTGAGCAGGAGAAATCCCAAAACATAGTCATTTCTTCATTGCCGTACAAAAACAACGCTTTTTGCATTCCTGTCTCACTTTCTCTTAGAAACAATGATTTACATCAATCCTTTTACATAATTCTTGTTTCTCATGACATTTCTAACATTGCCCACAATTATCAACTTTCTAAGTCTTTCTGAGCAGGAGAAATCGCAAAACATAGTCATTTCTTCATTGCCGTACAAAAACAACGCTTTTTGCATTCCTGTCTCACTTTCTCTTAGAAACAATGATTTACATCAATCCTTTTACATAATTCTTGTTGCTCATGACATTTCTAACATTCCCCACAATTATCAACTTTCTAAGTCTTTCTAAACAGGAGAAATTGCAAAACATAGTCATTTCTTCATTGCCGTACAAAAACAACGCTTTTTTGCATTCCTGTCTCACTTTCTCTTAGAAACAATGATTTACATCAATCCTTTTACATAATTCTTGTTTCTCATGACATTTCTAACATTGCCCACAATTATCAACTTTCTAAGTCTTTCTGAGCAAGAGAAATCGCAAAACAGTCATTTCTTCATTGCCGTCCAAAAACAACGCTTTTTTACACTCCGGTCTCCCTTTCTCTTGAAAACAATGACTTACATCAATTCTTTTACATAATTCTTGTTTCTCATGACATTTCTAACATTGCCCACAATTATCAACTTTCTAAGTCTTTCTGAGCAAGAGAAATCGCAAAACAGTCATTTCTTCATTGCCGTCCAAAAACAACGCTTTTTTACACTCCGGTCTCCCTTTCTCTTGGAAACAATGACTTACATCAATTCTTTTACATAATTCTTGTTTCTCATGACATTTCTAACATTGCCCACAATTATCAACTTTCTAAGTCTTTCTGAGCAGGAGAAATCGCAAAACATAGTCATTTCTTCATTGCCGTCCAAAAACAACGCTTTTTTACACTCCTGTCTCCCTTTCTCTTGGAAACAATGACTTACATCAATTCTTTTACATAATTCTTGTTTCTCATGACATTTCTAACATTGCCCACAATTATCAACTTTCTAAGTCTTTCTGAGCAGGAGAAATCGCAAAACATAGTCATTTCTTCATTGCCGTCCAAAAACAACGCTTTTTTACACTCCGGTCTCCCTTTCTCTTGGAAACAATGACTTACATCAATTCTTTTACATAATTCTTGTTTCTCATGACATTTCTAACATTGCCCACAATTATCAACTTTCTAAGTCTTTCTGAGCAAGAGAAATCGCAAAACAGTCATTTCTTCATTGCCGTCCAAAAACAACGCTTTTTTACACTCCGGTCTCCCTTTCTCTTGGAAACAATGACTTACATCAATTCTTTTACATAATTCTTGTTTCTCATGACATTTCTAACATTGCCCACAATTATCAACTTTCTAAGTCTTTCTGAGCAGGAGAAATCGCAAAACATAGTCATTTCTTCATTGCCGTCCAAAAACAACGCTTTTTTACACTCCTGTCTCCCTTTCTCTTGGAAACAATGACTTACATCAATACTTTTACATAATTCTTGTTTCTCATGACATTTCTAACATTGCCCACAATTATCAACTTTCTAAGTCTTTCTGAGCAGGAGAAATCGCAAAACATAGTCATTTCTTCATTGCCGTGCAAAAACAACGCTTTTTTACACTCCGGTCTCCCTTTCTCTTGGAAACAATGACTTACATCAATTCTTTTACATAATTCTTGTTTCTCATGACATTTCTAACATTGCCCACAATTATCAACTTTCTAAGTCTTTCTGAGCAAGAGAAATAAAAAAACAGTCATTTCTTCATTGCCGTCCAAAAACAACGCTTTTTTACACTCCGGTCTCCCTTTCTCTTGGAAACAATGACTTACATCAATTCTTTTACATAATTCTTGTTTCTCATGACATTTCTAACATTGCCCACAATTATCAACTTTCTAAGTCTTTCTGAGCAGGAGAAATCGCAAAACATAGTCATTTCTTCATTGCCGTCCAAAAAAAACGCTTTTTTACACTCCTGTCTCCCTTTCTCTTGGAAACAATGACTTACATCAATTCTTTTACATAATTCTTGTTTCTCATGACATTTCTAACATTGCCCACAATTATCAACTTTCTAAGTCTTTCTGAGCAGGAGAAATCGCAAAACATAGTCATTTCTTCATTGCCGTCCAAAAACAACGCTTTTTTGCATTCCTGTCTCACTTTCTCTTAGAAACAATGATTTACATCAATCCTTTTACATAATTCTTGTTTCTCATGACATTTCTAACATTGCCCACAATTATCAACTTTCTAAGTCTTTCTGAGCAGGAGAAATCGCAAAACATAGTCATTTCTTCATTGCCGTACAAAAACAACGCTTTTTTGCATTCCTGTCTCACTTTCTCTTAGAAACAATGATTTACATCAATCCTTTTACATAATTCTTGTTTCTCATGACATTTCTAACATTGCCCACAATTATCAACTTTCTAAGTCTTTCTGAGTAGGAGAAATCGCAAAACATAGTCATTTCTTCATTGCCGTACAAAAACAACGCTTTTTGCATTCCTGTCTCACTTTCTCTTAGAAACAATGATTTACATCAATCCTTTTACATAATTCTTGTTGCTCATGACATTTCTAACATTCCCCACAATTATCAACTTTCTAAGTCTTTCTAAACAGGAGAAATCGCAAAACATAGTCATTTCTTCATTGCCGTACAAAAACAACGCTTTTTTGCATTCCTGTCTCACTTTCTCTTAGAAACAATGATTTACATCAATCCTTTTACATAATTCTTGTTTCTCATGACATTTCTAACATTGCCCACAATTATCAACTTTCTAAGTCTTTCTGAGCAAGAGAAATCGCAAAACAGTCATTTCTTCATTGCCGTCCAAAAACAACGCTTTTTTACACTCCGGTCTCCCTTTCTCTTGAAAACAATGACTTACATCAATTCTTTTACATAATTCTTGTTTCTCATGACATTTCTAACATTGCCCACAATTATCAACTTTCTAAGTCTTTCTGAGCAAGAGAAATCGCAAAACAGTCATTTCTTCATTGCCGTCCAAAAACAACGCTTTTTTACACTCCGGTCTCCCTTTCTCTTGGAAACAATGACTTACATCAATTCTTTTACATAATTCTTGTTTCTCATGACATTTCTAACATTGCCCACAATTATCAACTTTCTAAGTCTTTCTGAGCAGGAGAAATCGCAAAACATAGTCATTTCTTCATTGCCGTCCAAAAACAACGCTTTTTTACACTCCTGTCTCCCTTTCTCTTGGAAACAATGACTTACATCAATTCTTTTACATAATTCTTGTTTCTCATGACATTTCTAACATTGCCCACAATTATCAACTTTCTAAGTCTTTCTGAGCAGGAGAAATCGCAAAACATAGTCATTTCTTCATTGCCGTCCAAAAACAACGCTTTTTTACACTCCGGTCTCCCTTTCTCTTGGAAACAATGACTTACATCAATTCTTTTACATAATTCTTGTTTCTCATGACATTTCTAACATTGCCCACAATTATCAACTTTCTAAGTCTTTCTGAGCAGGAGAAATCGCAAAACAGTCATTTCTTCATTGCCGTCCAAAAACAACGCTTTTTTACACTCCTGTCTCCCTTTTTCTTGGAAACAATGACTTACATCAATTCTTTTACATAATTCTTGTTTCTCATGACATTTCTAACATTGCCCACAATTATCAACTTTCTAAGTCTTTCTGAGCAGGAGAAATCGCAAAACATAGTCATTTCTTCATTGCCGTCCAAAAACAACGCTTTTTTACACTCCTGTCTCCCTTTCTCTTGGAAACAATGACTTACATCAATTCTTTTACATAATTCTTGTTTCTCATGACATTTCTAACATTGCCCACAATTATCAACTTTCTAAGTCTTTCTGAGCAGGAGAAATCGCAAAACATAGTCATTTCTTCATTGCCGTCCAAAAACAACGCTTTTTTACACTCCGGTCTCCCTTTCTCTTGGAAACAATGACTTACATCAATTCTTTTACATAATTCTTGTTTCTCATGACATTTCTAACATTGCCCACAATTATCAACTTTCTAAGTCTTTCTGAGCAAGAGAAATCGCAAAACAGTCATTTCTTCATTGCCGTCCAAAAACAACGCTTTTTTACACTCCGGTCTCCCTTTCTCTTGGAAACAATGACTTACATCAATTCTTTTACATAATTCTTGTTTCTCATGACATTTCTAACATTGCCCACAATTATCAACTTTCTAAGTCTTTCTGAGCAGGAGAAATCGCAAAACATAGTCATTTCTTCATTGCCGTCCAAAAACAACGCTTTTTTACACTCCTGTCTCCCTTTCTCTTGGAAACAATGACTTACATCAATTCTTTTACATAATTCTTGTTTCTCATGACATTTCTAACATTGCCCACAATTATCAACTTTCTAAGTCTTTCTGAGCAGGAGAAATCGCAAAACATAGTCATTTCTTCATTGCCGTCCAAAAACAACGCTTTTTTACACTCCGGTCTCCCTTTCTCTTGGAAACAATGACTTACATCAATTCTTTTACATAATTCTTGTTTCTCATGACATTTCTAACATTGCCCACAATTATCAACTTTCTAAGTCTTTCTGAGCAAGAGAAATCAAAAAACAGTCATTTCTTCATTGCCGTCCAAAAACAACGCTTTTTTACACTCCGGTCTCCCTTTCTCTTGGAAACAATGACTTACATCAATTCTTTTACATAATTCTTGTTTCTCATGACATTTCTAACATTGCCCACAATTATCAACTTTCTAAGTCTTTCTGAGCAGGAGAAATCGCAAAACATAGTCATTTCTTCATTGCCGTCCAAAAAAAACGCTTTTTTACACTCCTGTCTCCCTTTCTCTTGGAAACAATGACTTACATCAATTCTTTTACATAATTCTTGTTTCTCATGACATTTCTAACATTGCCCACAATTATCAACTTTCTAAGTCTTTCTGAGCAGGAGAAATCGCAAAACATAGTCATTTCTTCATTGCCGTCCAAAAACAACGCTTTTTTGCATTCCTGTCTCACTTTCTCTTAGAAACAATGATTTACATCAATCCTTTTACATAATTCTTGTTTCTCATGACATTTCTACCATTGCCCACAATTATCAACTTTCTAAGTCTTTCTGAGCAGGAGAAATCCCAAAACATAGTCATTTCTTCATTGCCGTACAAAAACAACGCTTTTTGCATTCCTGTCTCACTTTCTCTTAGAAACAATGATTTACATCAATCCTTTTACATAATTCTTGTTTCTCATGACATTTCTAACATTGCCCACAATTATCAACTTTCTAAGTCTTTCTGAGCAGGAGAAATCGCAAAACATAGTCATTTCTTCATTGCCGTACAAAAACAACGCTTTTTTGCATTCCTGTCTCACTTTCTCTTAGAAACAATGATTTACATCAATCCTTTTACATAATTCTTGTTTCTCATGACATTTCTAACATTGCCCACAATTATCAACTTTCTAAGTCTTTCTGAGTAGGAGAAATCGCAAAACATAGTCATTTCTTCATTGCCGTACAAAAACAACGCTTTTTGCATTCCTGTCTCACTTTCTCTTAGAAACAATGATTTACATCAATCCTTTTACATAATTCTTGTTGCTCATGACATTTCTAACATTCCCCACAATTATCAACTTTCTAAGTCTTTCTAAACAGGAGAAATCGCAAAACATAGTCATTTCTTCATTGCCGTACAAAAACAACGCTTTTTTGCATTCCTGTCTCACTTTCTCTTAGAAACAATGATTTACATCAATCCTTTTACATAATTCTTGTTTCTCATGACATTTCTAACATTGCCCACAATTATCAACTTTCTAAGTCTTTCTGAGCAAGAGAAATCGCAAAACAGTCATTTCTTCATTGCCGTCCAAAAACAACGCTTTTTTACACTCCGGTCTCCCTTTCTCTTGAAAACAATGACTTACATCAATTCTTTTACATAATTCTTGTTTCTCATGACATTTCTAACATTGCCCACAATTATCAACTTTCTAAGTCTTTCTGAGCAAGAGAAATCGCAAAACAGTCATTTCTTCATTGCCGTCCAAAAACAACGCTTTTTTACACTCCGGTCTCCCTTTCTCTTGGAAACAATGACTTACATCAATTCTTTTACATAATTCTTGTTTCTCATGACATTTCTAACATTGCCCACAATTATCAACTTTCTAAGTCTTTCTGAGCAGGAGAAATCTCAAAACATAGTCATTTCTTCATTGCCGTCCAAAAACAACGCTTTTTTACACTCCTGTCTCCCTTTCTCTTGGAAACAATGACTTACATCAATTCTTTTACATAATTCTTGTTTCTCATGACATTTCTAACATTGCCCACAATTATCAACTTTCTAAGTCTTTCTGAGCAAGAGAAATCAAAAAACAGTCATTTCTTCATTGCCGTCCAAAAACAACGCTTTTTTACACTCCGGTCTCCCTTTCTCTTGGAAACAATGACTTACATCAATTCTTTTACATAATTCTTGTTTCTCATGACATTTCTAACATTGCCCACAATTATCAACTTTCTAAGTCTTTCTGAGCAGGAGAAATCGCAAAACATAGTCATTTCTTCATTGCCGTCCAAAAAAAACGCTTTTTTACACTCCTGTCTCCCTTTCTCTTGGAAACAATGACTTACATCAATTCTTTTACATAATTCTTGTTTCTCATGACATTTCTAACATTGCCCACAATTATCAACTTTCTAAGTCTTTCTGAGCAGGAGAAATCGCAAAACATAGTCATTTCTTCATTGCCGTCCAAAAACAACGCTTTTTTGCATTCCTGTCTCACTTTCTCTTAGAAACAATGATTTACATCAATCCTTTTACATAATTCTTGTTTCTCATGACATTTCTACCATTGCCCACAATTATCAACTTTCTAAGTCTTTCTGAGCAGGAGAAATCCCAAAACATAGTCATTTCTTCATTGCCGTACAAAAACAACGCTTTTTGCATTCCTGTCTCACTTTCTCTTAGAAACAATGATTTACATCAATCCTTTTACATAATTCTTGTTTCTCATGACATTTCTAACATTGCCCACAATTATCAACTTTCTAAGTCTTTCTGAGCAGGAGAAATCGCAAAACATAGTCATTTCTTCATTGCCGTACAAAAACAACGCTTTTTTGCATTCCTGTCTCACTTTCTCTTAGAAACAATGATTTACATCAATCCTTTTACATAATTCTTGTTTCTCATGACATTTCTAACATTGCCCACAATTATCAACTTTCTAAGTCTTTCTGAGTAGGAGAAATCGCAAAACATAGTCATTTCTTCATTGCCGTACAAAAACAACGCTTTTTGCATTCCTGTCTCACTTTCTCTTAGAAACAATGATTTACATCAATCCTTTTACATAATTCTTGTTGCTCATGACATTTCTAACATTCCCCACAATTATCAACTTTCTAAGTCTTTCTAAACAGGAGAAATCGCAAAACATAGTCATTTCTTCATTGCCGTACAAAAACAACGCTTTTTTGCATTCCTGTCTCACTTTCTCTTAGAAACAATGATTTACATCAATCCTTTTACATAATTCTTGTTTCTCATGACATTTCTAACATTGCCCACAATTATCAACTTTCTAAGTCTTTCTGAGCAAGAGAAATCGCAAAACAGTCATTTCTTCATTGCCGTCCAAAAACAACGCTTTTTTACACTCCGGTCTCCCTTTCTCTTGAAAACAATGACTTACATCAATTCTTTTACATAATTCTTGTTTCTCATGACATTTCTAACATTGCCCACAATTATCAACTTTCTAAGTCTTTCTGAGCAAGAGAAATCGCAAAACAGTCATTTCTTCATTGCCGTCCAAAAACAACGCTTTTTTACACTCCGGTCTCCCTTTCTCTTGGAAACAATGACTTACATCAATTCTTTTACATAATTCTTGTTTCTCATGACATTTCTAACATTGCCCACAATTATCAACTTTCTAAGTCTTTCTGAGCAGGAGAAATCTCAAAACATAGTCATTTCTTCATTGCCGTCCAAAAACAACGCTTTTTTACACTCCTGTCTCCCTTTCTCTTGGAAACAATGACTTACATCAATTCTTTTACATAATTCTTGTTTCTCATGACATTTCTAACATTGCCCACAATTATCAACTTTCTAAGTCTTTCTGAGCAGGAGAAATCGCAAAACATAGTCATTTCTTCATTGCCGTCCAAAAACAACGCTTTTTTACACTCCGGTCTCCCTTTCTCTTGGAAACAATGACTTACATAAATTCTTTTACATAATTCTTGTTTCTCATGACATTTCTAACATTGCCCACAATTATCAACTTTCTAAGTCTTTCTGAGCAAGAGAAATCGCAAAACAGTCATTTCTTCATTGCCGTCCAAAAACAACGCTTTTTTACACTCCGGTCTCCCTTTCTCTTGGAAACAATGACTTACATCAATTCTTTTACATAATTCTTGTTTCTCATGACATTTCTAACATTGCCCACAATTATCAACTTTCTAAGTCTTTCTGAGCAGGAGAAATCGCAAAACATAGTCATTTCTTCATTGCCGTCCAAAAACAACGCTTTTTTACACTCCTGTCTCCCTTTCTCTTGGAAACAATGACTTACATCAATTCTTTTACATAATTCTTGTTTCTCATGACATTTCTAACATTGCCCACAATTATCAACTTTCTAAGTCTTTCTGAGCAGGAGAAATCGCAAAACATAGTCATTTCTTCATTGCCGTCCAAAAACAACGCTTTTTTACACTCCGGTCTCCCTTTCTCTTGGAAACAATGACTTACATCAATTCTTTTACATAATTCTTGTTACTCATGACATTTCTAACATTGCCCACAATTATCAACTTTCTAAGTCTTTCTGAGCAGGAGAAATCGCAAAACATAGTCATTTCTTCATTGCCGTCCAAAAACAACGCTTTTTTGCATTCCTGTCTCACTTTCTCTTAGAAACAATGATTTACATCAATCCTTTTACATAATTCTTGTTTCTCATGACATTTCTACCATTGCCCACAATTATCAACTTTCTAAGTCTTTCTGAGCAGGAGAAATCGCAAAACATAGTCATTTCTTCATTGCCGTCCAAAAACAACGCTTTTTGCATTCCTGTCTCACTTTCTCTTAGAAACAATGATTTACATCAATCCTTTTACATAATTCTTGTTTCTCATGACATTTCTAACATTGCCCACAATTATCAACTTTCTAAGTCTTTCTGAGCAGGAGAAATCGCAAAACATAGTCATTTCTTCATTGCCGTACAAAAACAACGCTTTTTTGCATTCCTGTCTCACTTTCTCTTAGAAACAATGATTTACATCAATCCTTTTACATAATTCTTGTTTCTCATGAGATTTCTAACATTGCCCACAATTATCAACTTTCTAAGTCTTTCTGAGTAGGAGAAATCGCAAAACATAGTAATTTCTTCATTGCCGTACAAAAACAACGCTTTTTGCATTCCTGTCTCACTTTCTCTTAGAAACAATGATTTACATCAATCCTTTTACATAATTCTTGTTGCTCATGACATTTCTAACATTCCCCACAATTATCAACTTTCTAAGTCTTTCTAAACAGGAGAAATCGCAAAACATAGTCATTTCTTCATTGCCGTACAAAAACAACGCTTTTTTGCATTCCTGTCTCACTTTCTCTTAGAAACAATGATTTACATCAATCCTTTTACATAATTCTTGTTTCTCATGACATTTCTAACATTGCCCACAATTATCAACTTTCTAAGTCTTTCTGAGCAAGAGAAATCGCAAAACAGTCATTTCTTCATTGCCGTCCAAAAACAACGCTTTTTTACACTCCGGTCTCCCTTTCTCTTGAAAACAATGACTTACATCAATTCTTTTACATAATTCTTGTTTCTCATGACATTTCTAACATTGCCCACAATTATCAACTTTCTAAGTCTTTCTGAGCAAGAGAAATCGCAAAACAGTCATTTCTTCATTGCCGTCCAAAAACAACGCTTTTTTACACTCCGGTCTCCCTTTCTCTTGGAAACAATGACTTACATCAATTCTTTTACATAATTCTTGTTTCTCATGACATTTCTAACATTGCCCACAATTATCAACTTTCTAAGTCTTTCTGAGCAGGAGAAATCGCAAAACATAGTCATTTCTTCATTGCCGTCCAAAAACAACGCTTTTTTACACTCCTGTCTCCCTTTCTCTTGGAAACAATGACTTACATCAATTCTTTTACATAATTCTTGTTTCTCATGACATTTCTAACATTGCCCACAATTATCAACTTTCTAAGTCTTTCTGAGCAGGAGAAATCGCAAAACATAGTCATTTCTTCATTGCCGTACAAAAACAACGCTTTTTTACACTCCGGTCTCCCTTTCTCTTGGAAACAATGACTTACATCAATTCTTTTACATAATTCTTGTTTCTCATGACATTTCTAACATTGCCCACAATTATCAACTTTCTAAGTCTTTCTGAGCAGGAGAAATCGCAAAACAGTCATTTCTTCATTGCCGTCCAAAAACAACGCTTTTTTACACTCCGGTCTCCCTTTCTCTTGGAAACAATGACTTACATCAATTCTTTTACATAATTCTTGTTTCTCATGACATTTCTAACATTGCCCACAATTATCAACTTTCTAAGTCTTTCTGAGCAGGAGAAATCGCAAAACATAGTCATTTCTTCATTGCCGTCCAAAAACAACGCTTTTTTACACTCCTGTCTCCCTTTCTCTTGGAAACAATGACTTACATCAATTCTTTTACATAATTCTTGTTTCTCATGACATTTCTAACATTGCCCACAATTATCAACTTTCTAAGTCTTTCTGAGCAGGAGAAATCGCAAAACATAGTCATTTCTTCATTGCCGTCCAAAAACAACGCTTTTTTACACTCCGGTCTCCCTTTCTCTTGGAAACAATGACTTACATCAATTCTTTTACATAATTCTTGTTTCTCATGACATTTCTAACATTGCCCACAATTATCAACTTTCTAAGTCTTTCTGAGCAAGAGAAATCAAAAAACAGTCATTTCTTCATTGCCGTCCAAAAACAACGCTTTTTTACACTCCGGTCTCCCTTTCTCTTGGAAACAATGTTTTACATCAATTCTTTTACATAATTCTTGTTTCTCATGACATTTCTAACATTGCCCACAATTATCAACTTTCTAAGTCTTTCTGAGCAGGAGAAATCGCAAAACATAGTCATTTCTTCATTGCCGTCCAAAAAAAACACTTTTTTACACTCCTGTCTCCCTTTCTCTTGGAAACAATGACTTACATCAATTCTTTTACATAATTCTTGTTTCTCATGACATTTCTAACATTGCCCACAATTATCAACTTTCTAAGTCTTTCTGAGCAGGAGAAATCGCAAAACATAGTCATTTCTTCATTGCCGTACAAAAACAACGCTTTTTTGCATTCCTGTCTCACTTTCTCTTAGAAACAATGATTTACATCAATCCTTTTACATAATTCTTGTTTCTCATGACATTTCTAACATTGCCCACAATTATCAACTTTCTAAGTCTTTCTGAGTAGGAGAAATCGCAAAACATAGTCATTTCTTCATTGCCGTACAAAAACAACGCTTTTTGCATTCCTGTCTCACTTTCTCTTAGAAACAATGATTTACATCAATCCTTTTACATAATTCTTGTTGCTCATGACATTTCTAACATTCCCCACAATTATCAACTTTCTAAGTCTTTCTAAACAGGAGAAATCGCAAAACATAGTCATTTCTTCATTGCCGTACAAAAACAACGCTTTTTTGCATTCCTGTCTCACGTTCTCTTAGAAACAATGATTTACATCAATCCTTTTACATAATTCTTGTTTCTCATGACATTTCTAACATTGCCCACAATTATCAACTTTCTAAGTCTTTCTGAGCAAGAGAAATCGCAAAACAGTCATTTCTTCATTGCCGTCCAAAAACAACGCTTTTTTACACTCCGGTCTCCCTTTCTCTTGAAAACAATGACTTACATCAATTCTTTTACATAATTCTTGTTTCTCATGACATTTCTAACATTGCCCACAATTATCAACTTTCTAAGTCTTTCTGAGCAGGAGAAATCGCAAAATATAGTCATTTCTTCATTGCCGTCCAAAAACAACGCTTTTTTACACTCCTGTCTCCCTTTCTCTTGGAAACAATGACTTACATCAATTCTTTTACATAATTCTTGTTTCTCATGACATTTCTAACATTGCCCACAATTATCAACTTTCTAAGTCTTTCTGAGCAGGAGAAATCGCAAAACATAGTCATTTCTTCATTGCCGTACAAAAACAACGCTTTTTTACACTCCGGTCTCCCTTTCTCTTGGAAACAATGACTTACATCAATTCTTTTACATAATTCTTGTTTCTCATGACATTTCTAACATTGCCCACAATTATCAACTTTCTAAGTCTTTCTGAGCAGGAGAAATCGCAAAACAGTCATTTCTTCATTGCCGTCCAAAAACAACGCTTTTTTACACTCCGGTCTCCCTTTCTCTTGGAAACAATGACTTACATCAATTCTTTTACATAATTCTTGTTTCTCATGACATTTCTAACATTGCCCACAATTATCAACTTTCTAAGTCTTTCTGAGCAGGAGAAATCGCAAAATATAGTCATTTCTTCATTGCCGTCCAAAAACAACGCTTTTTTACACTCCTGTCTCCCTTTCTCTTGGAAACAATGACTTACATCAATTCTTTTACATAATTCTTGTTTCTCATGACATTTCTAACATTGCCCACAATTATCAACTTTCTAAGTCTTTCTGAGCAGGAGAAATCGCAAAACATAGTCATTTCTTCATTGCCGTACAAAAACAACGCTTTTTTACACTCCGGTCTCCCTTTCTCTTGGAAACAATGACTTACATCAATTCTTTTACATAATTCTTGTTTCTCATGACATTTCTAACATTGCCCACAATTATCAACTTTCTAAGTCTTTCTGAGCAGGAGAAATCGCAAAACAGTCATTTCTTCATTGCCGTCCAAAAACAACGCTTTTTTACACTCCGGTCTCCCTTTCTCTTGGAAACAATGACTTACATCAATTCTTTTACATAATTCTTGTTTCTCATGACATTTCTAACATTGCCCACAATTATCAACTTTCTAAGTCTTTCTGAGCAGGAGAAATCGCAAAACATAGTCATTTCTTCATTGCCGTCCAAAAACAACGCTTTTTTACACTCCGGTCTCCCTTTCTCTTGGAAACAATGACTTACATCAATTCTTTTACATAATTCTTGTTTCTCATGACATTTCTAACATTGCCCACAATTATCAACTTTCTAAGTCTTTCTGAGCAAGAGAAATCAAAAAACAGTCATTTCTTCATTGCCGTCCAAAAACAACGCTTTTTTACACTCCGGTCTCCCTTTCTCTTGGAAACAATGTTTTACATCAATTCTTTTACATAATTCTTGTTTCTCATGACATTTCTAACATTGCCCACAATTATCAACTTTCTAAGTCTTTCTGAGCAGGAGAAATCGCAAAACATAGTCATTTCTTCATTGCCGTCCAAAAAAAACACTTTTTTACACTCCTGTCTCCCTTTCTCTTGGAAACAATGACTTACATCAATTCTTTTACTTACATCAATTCTTTTACATAATTCTTGTTTCTCATGACATTTCTAACATTGCCCACAATTATCAACTTTCTAAGTCTTTCTGAGCAGGAGAAATCGCAAAACAGTCATTTCTTCATTGCCGTCCAAAAACAACGCTTTTTTACACTCCGGTCTCCCTTTCTCTTGGAAACAATGACTTACATCAATTCTTTTACATAATTCTTGTTTCTCATGACATTTCTAACATTGCCCACAATTATCAACTTTCTAAGTCTTTCTGAGCAGGAGAAATCGCAAAACATAGTCATTTCTTCATTGCCGTCCAAAAACAATGCTTTTTTACACTCCTGTCTCCCTTTCTCTTGGAAACAATGACTTACATCAATTCTTTTACATAATTCTTGTTTGTCATGACATTTCTAACATTGCCCACAATTATCAACTTTCTAAGTCTTTCTGAGCAGGAGAAATCGCAAAACATAGTCATTTCTTCATTGCCGTCCAAAAACAACGCTTTTTTACACTCCGGTCTCCCTTTCTCTTGGAAACAATGACTTACATCAATTCTTTTACATAATTCTTGTTTCTCATGACATTTCTAACATTGCCCACAATTATCAACTTTCTAAGTCTTTCTGAGCAAGAGAAATCGCAAAACAGTCATTTCTTCATTGCCGTCCAAAAACAACGCTTTTTTACACTCCGGTCTCCCTTTCTCTTGGAAACAATGACTTACATCAATTCTTTTACATAATTCTTGTTTCTCATGACATTTCTAACATTGCCCACAATTATCAACTTTCTAAGTCTTTCTGAGCAGGAGAAATCGCAAAACATAGTCATTTCTTCATTGCCGTCCAAAAACAACGCTTTTTTACACTCCGGTCTCCCTTTCTCTTGGAAACAATGACTTACATCAATTCTTTTACATAATTCTTGTTTCTCATGACATTTCTAACATTGCCCACAATTATCAACTTTCTAAGTCTTTCTGAGCAAGAGAAATCGCAAAACAGTCATTTCTTCATTGCCGTCCAAAAACAACGCTTTTTTGCATTCCTGTCTCACTTTCTCTTAGAAACAATGATTTACATCAATCCTTTTACATAATTCTTGTTTCTCATGACATTTCTAACATTGCCCACAATTATCAACTTTCTAAGTCTTTCTGAGTAGGAGAAATCGCAAAACATAGTTATTTCTTCATTGCCGTACAAAAACAACGCTTTTTGCGTTCCTGTCTCACTTTCTCTTAGAAACAATGATTTACATCAATCCTTTTACATAATTCTTGTTGCTCATGACATTTCTAACATTCCCCACAATTATCAACTTTCTAAGTCTTTCTGAGCAAGAGAAATCGCAAAACAGTCATTTCTTCATTGCCGTCCAAAAACAACGCTTTTTTACACTCCGGTCTCCCTTTCTCTTGAAAACAATGACTTACATCAATTATTTTACATAATTCTTGTTTCTCATGACATTTCTAACATTGCCCACAATTATCAACTTTCTAAGTCTTTCTGAGCAAGAGAAATCGCAAAACAGTCATTTCTTCATTGCCGTCCAAAAACAACGCTTTTTTGCATTCCTGTCTCACTTTCTCTTAGAAACAATGATTTACATCAATCCTTTTACATAATTCTTGTTTCTCATGACATTTCTAACATTGCCCACAATTATCAACTTTCTAAGTCTTTCTGAGTAGGAGAAATCGCAAAACATAGTCATTTCTTCATTGCCGTACAAAAACAACGCTTTTTGCATTCCTGTCTCACTTTCTCTTAGAAACAATGATTTACATCAATCCTTTTACATAATTCTTGTTGCTCATGACATTTCTAACATTCCCCACAATTATCAACTTTCTAAGTCTTTCTGAGCAAGAGAAATCGCAAAACAGTCATTTCTTCATTGCCGTCCAAAAACAACGCTTTTTTACACTCCGGTCTCCCTTTCTCTTGGAAACAATGACTTACATCAATTCTTTTACATAATTCTTGTTTCTCATGACATTTCTAACATTGCCCACAATTATCAACTTTCTAAGTCTTTCTGAGCAGGAGAAATCGCAAAACATAGTCATTTCTTCATTGCCGTCCAAAAACAACGCTTTTTTACACTCCTGTCTCCCTTTCTCTTGGAAACAATGACTTACATCAATTCTTTTACATAATTCTTGTTTCTCATGACATTTCTAACATTGCCCACAATTATCAACTTTCTAAGTCTTTCTGAGCAGGAGAAATCGCAAAACATAGTCATTTCTTCATTGCCGTCCAAAAACAACGCTTTTTTACACTCCGGTCTCCCTTTCTCTTGGAAACAATGACTTACATCAATTCTTTTACATAATTCTTGTTTCTCATGACATTTCTAACATTGCCCACAATTATCAACTTTCTAAGTCTTTCTGAGCAAGAGAAATCAAAAAACAGTCATTTCTTCATTGCCGTCCAAAAACAACGCTTTTTTACACTCCGGTCTCCCTTTCTCTTGGAAACAATGTTTTACATCAATTCTTTTACATAATTCTTGTTTCTCATGACATTTCTAACATTGCCCACAATTATCAACTTTCTAAGTCTTTCTGAGCAGGAGAAATCGCAAAACATAGTCATTTCTTCATTGCCGTCCAAAAAAAACACTTTTTTACACTCCTGTCTCCCTTTCTCTTGGAAACAATGACTTACATCAATTCTTTTACATAATTCTTGTTTCTCATGACATTTCTAACATTGCCCACAATTATCAACTTTCTAAGTCTTTCTGAGCAGGAGAAATCGCAAAACATAGTCATTTCTTCATTGCCGTACAAAAACAACGCTTTTTTGCATTCCTGTCTCACTTTCTCTTAGAAACAATGATTTACATCAATCCTTTTACATAATTCTTGTTTCTCATGACATTTCTAACATTGCCCACAATTATCAACTTTCTAAGTCTTTCTGAGTAGGAGAAATCGCAAAACATAGTCATTTCTTCATTGCCGTACAAAAACAACGCTTTTTGCATTCCTGTCTCACTTTCTCTTAGAAACAATGATTTACATCAATCCTTTTACATAATTCTTGTTGCTCATGACATTTCTAACATTCCCCACAATTATCAACTTTCTAAGTCTTTCTAAACAGGAGAAATCGCAAAACATAGTCATTTCTTCATTGCCGTACAAAAACAACGCTTTTTTGCATTCCTGTCTCACGTTCTCTTAGAAACAATGATTTACATCAATCCTTTTACATAATTCTTGTTTCTCATGACATTTCTAACATTGCCCACAATTATCAACTTTCTAAGTCTTTCTGAGCAAGAGAAATCGCAAAACAGTCATTTCTTCATTGCCGTCCAAAAACAACGCTTTTTTACACTCCGGTCTCCCTTTCTCTTGAAAACAATGACTTACATCAATTCTTTTACATAATTCTTGTTTCTCATGACATTTCTAACATTGCCCACAATTATCAACTTTCTAAGTCTTTCTGAGCAGGAGAAATCGCAAAATATAGTCATTTCTTCATTGCCGTCCAAAAACAACGCTTTTTTACACTCCTGTCTCCCTTTCTCTTGGAAACAATGACTTACATCAATTCTTTTACATAATTCTTGTTTCTCATGACATTTCTAACATTGCCCACAATTATCAACTTTCTAAGTCTTTCTGAGCAGGAGAAATCGCAAAACATAGTCATTTCTTCATTGCCGTACAAAAACAACGCTTTTTTACACTCCGGTCTCCCTTTCTCTTGGAAACAATGACTTACATCAATTCTTTTACATAATTCTTGTTTCTCATGACATTTCTAACATTGCCCACAATTATCAACTTTCTAAGTCTTTCTGAGCAGGAGAAATCGCAAAACAGTCATTTCTTCATTGCCGTCCAAAAACAACGCTTTTTTACACTCCGGTCTCCTTTCTCTTGGAAACAATGACTTACATCAATTCTTTTACATAATTCTTGTTTCTCATGACATTTCTAACATTGCCCACAATTATCAACTTTCTAAGTCTTTCTGAGCAAGAGAAATCGCAAAACAGTCATTTCTTCATTGCCGTCCAAAAACAACGCTTTTTTACACTCCGGTCTCCCTTTCTCTTGGAAACAATGACTTACATCAATTCTTTTACATAATTCTTGTTTCTCATGACATTTCTAACATTGCCCACAATTATCAACTTTCTAAGTCTTTCTGAGCAAGAGAAATCAAAAACAGTCATTTCTTCATTGCGTCCAAAAACAACGCTTTTTTACACTCCGGTCTCCCTTTCTCTTGGAAACAATGTTTTACATCAATTCTTTTACATAATTCTTGTTTCTCATGACATTTCTAACATTGCCCACAATTATCAACTTTCTAAGTCTTTCTGAGCAGGAGAAATCGCAAAACATAGTCATTTCTTCATTGCCGTCCAAAAAAAACACTTTTTTACACTCCTGTCTCCCTTTCTCTTGGAAACAATGACTTACATCAATTCTTTTACTTACATCAATTCTTTTACATAATTCTTGTTTCTCATGACATTTCTAACATTGCCCACAATTATCAACTTTCTAAGTCTTTCTGAGCAGGAGAAATCGCAAAACAGTCATTTCTTCATTGCCGTCCAAAAACAACGCTTTTTTACACTCCGGTCTCCCTTTCTCTTGGAAACAATGACTTACATCAATTCTTTTACATAATTCTTGTTTCTCATGACATTTCTAACATTGCCCACAATTATCAACTTTCTAAGTCTTTCTGAGCAGGAGAAATCGCAAAACATAGTCATTTCTTCATTGCCGTCCAAAAACAATGCTTTTTTACACTCCTGTCTCCCTTTCTCTTGGAAACAATGACTTACATCAATTCTTTTACATAATTCTTGTTTGTCATGACATTTCTAACATTGCCCACAATTATCAACTTTCTAAGTCTTTCTGAGCAGGAGAAATCGCAAAACATAGTCATTTCTTCATTGCCGTCCAAAAACAACGCTTTTTTACACTCCGGTCTCCCTTTCTCTTGGAAACAATGACTTACATCAATTCTTTTACATAATTCTTGTTTCTCATGACATTTCTAACATTGCCCACAATTATCAACTTTCTAAGTCTTTCTGAGCAAGAGAAATCGCAAAACAGTCATTTCTTCATTGCCGTCCAAAAACAACGCTTTTTTACACTCCGGTCTCCCTTTCTCTTGGAAACAATGACTTACATCAATTCTTTTACATAATTCTTGTTTCTCATGACATTTCTAACATTGCCCACAATTATCAACTTTCTAAGTCTTTCTGAGCAGGAGAAATCGCAAAACATAGTCATTTCTTCATTGCCGTCCAAAAACAACGCTTTTTTACACTCCGGTCTCCCTTTCTCTTGGAAACAATGACTTACATCAATTCTTTTACATAATTCTTGTTTCTCATGACATTTCTAACATTGCCCACAATTATCAACTTTCTAAGTCTTTCTGAGCAAGAGAAATCGCAAAACAGTCATTTCTTCATTGCCGTCCAAAAACAACGCTTTTTTGCATTCCTGTCTCACTTTCTCTTAGAAACAATGATTTACATCAATCCTTTTACATAATTCTTGTTTCTCATGACATTTCTAACATTGCCCACAATTATCAACTTTCTAAGTCTTTCTGAGTAGGAGAAATCGCAAAACATAGTTATTTCTTCATTGCCGTACAAAAACAACGCTTTTTGCGTTCCTGTCTCACTTTCTCTTAGAAACAATGATTTACATCAATCCTTTTACATAATTCTTGTTGCTCATGACATTTCTAACATTCCCCACAATTATCAACTTTCTAAGTCTTTCTGAGCAAGAGAAATCGCAAAACAGTCATTTCTTCATTGCCGTCCAAAAACAACGCTTTTTTACACTCCGGTCTCCCTTTCTCTTGAAAACAATGACTTACATCAATTATTTTACATAATTCTTGTTTCTCATGACATTTCTAACATTGCCCACAATTATCAACTTTCTAAGTCTTTCTGAGCAAGAGAAATCGCAAAACAGTCATTTCTTCATTGCCGTCCAAAAACAACGCTTTTTTGCATTCCTGTCTCACTTTCTCTTAGAAACAATGATTTACATCAATCCTTTTACATAATTCTTGTTTCTCATGACATTTCTAACATTGCCCACAATTATCAACTTTCTAAGTCTTTCTGAGTAGGAGAAATCGCAAAACATAGTCATTTCTTCATTGCCGTACAAAAACAACGCTTTTTGCATTCCTGTCTCACTTTCTCTTAGAAACAATGATTTACATCAATCCTTTTACATAATTCTTGTTGCTCATGACATTTCTAACATTCCCCACAATTATCAACTTTCTAAGTCTTTCTGAGCAAGAGAAATCGCAAAACAGTCATTTCTTCATTGCCGTCCAAAAACAACGCTTTTTTACACTCCGGTCTCCCTTTCTCTTGAAAACAATGACTTACATCAATTCTTTTACATAATTCTTGTTTCTCATGACATTTCTAACATTGCCCACAATTATCAACTTTCTAAGTCTTTCTGAGCAAGAGAAATCGCAAAACAGTCATTTCTTCATTGCCGTCCAAAAACAACGCTTTTTTACACTCCGGTCTCCCTTTCTCTTGGAAACAATGACTTACATCAATTCTTTTACATAATTCTTGTTTCTCATGACATTTCTAACATTGCCCACAATTATCAACTTTCTAAGTCTTTCTGAGCAGGAGAAATCGCAAAACATAGTCATTTCTTCATTGCCGTCCAAAAACAACGCTTTTTTACACTCCTGTCTCCCTTTCTCTTGGAAACAATGACTTACATCAATTCTTTTACATAATTCTTGTTTCTCATGACATTTCTAACATTGCCCACAATTATCAACTTTCTAAGTCTTTCTGAGCAGGAGAAATCGCAAAACATAGTCATTTCTTCATTGCCGTCCAAAAACAACGCTTTTTTACACTCCGGTCTCCCTTTCTCTTGGAAACAATGACTTACATCAATTCTTTTACATAATTCTTGTTTCTCATGACATTTCTAACATTGCCCACAATTATCAACTTTCTAAGTCTTTCTGAGCAGGAGAAATCGCAAAACAGTCATTTCTTCATTGCCGTCCAAAAACAACGCTTTTTTACACTCCGGTCTCCCTTTCTCTTGGAAACAATGACTTACATCAATTCTTTTACATAATTCTTGTTTCTCATGACATTTCTAACATTGCCCACAATTATCAACTTTCTAAGTCTTTCTGAGCAGGAGAAATCGCAAAACATAGTCATTTCTTCATTGCCGTCCAAAAACAACGCTTTTTTACACTCCGGTCTCCCTTTCTCTTGGAAACAATGACTTACATCAATTCTTTTACATAATTCTTGTTTCTCATGACATTTCTAACATTGCCCACAATTATCAACTTTCTAAGTCTTTCTGAGCAAGAGAAATCGCAAAACAGTCATTTCTTCATTGCCGTCCAAAAACAACGCTTTTTTACACTCCGGTCTCCCTTTCTCTTGGAAACAATGACTTACATCAATTCTTTTACATAATTCTTGTTTCTCATGACATTTCTAACATTGCCCACAATTATCAACTTTCTAAGTCTTTCTGAGCAGGAGAAATCGCAAAACATAGTCATTTCTTCATTGCCGTCCAAAAACAACGCTTTTTTACACTCCTGTCTCCCTTTCTCTTGGAAACAATGACTTACATCAATTCTTTTACATAATTCTTGTTTCTCATGACATTTCTAACATTGCCCACAATTATCAACTTTCTAAGTCTTTCTGAGCAGGAGAAATCGCAAAACATAGTCATTTCTTCATTGCCGTCCAAAAACAACGCTTTTTTACACTCCGGTCTCCCTTTCTCTTGGAAACAATGACTTACATCAATTCTTTTACATAATTCTTGTTTCTCATGACATTTCTAACATTGCCCACAATTATCAACTTTCTAAGTCTTTCTGAGCAGGAGAAATCGCAAAACATAGTCATTTCTTCATTGCCGTCCAAAAACAACGCTTTTTTACACTCCTGTCTCCCTTTCTCTTGGAAACAATGACTTACATCAATTCTTTTACATAATTCTTGTTTCTCATGACATTTCTAACATTGCCCACAATTATCAACTTTCTAAGTCTTTCTGAGCAGGAGAAATCGCAAAACATAGTCATTTCTTCATTGCCGTCCAAAAACAACGCTTTTTTACACTCCGGTCTCCCTTTCTCTTGGAAACAATGACTTACATCAATTCTTTTACATAATTCTTGTTTCTCATGACATTTCTAACATTGCCCACAATTATCAACTTTCTAAGTCTTTCTGAGCAAGAGAAATCGCAAAACAGTCATTTCTTCATTGCCGTCCAAAAACAACGCTTTTTTGCATTCCTGTCTCACTTTCTCTTAGAAACAATGATTTACATCAATCCTTTTACATAATTCTTGTTTCTCATGACATTTCTAACATTGCCCACAATTATCAACTTTCTAAGTCTTTCTGAGTAGGAGAAATCGCAAAACATAGTTATTTCTTCATTGCCGTACAAAAACAACGCTTTTTGCATTCCTGTCTCACTTTCTCTTAGAAACAATGATTTACATCAATCCTTTTACATAATTCTTGTTGCTCATGACATTTCTAACATTCCCCACAATTATCAACTTTCTAAGTCTTTCTGAGCAAGAGAAATCGCAAAACAGTCATTTCTTCATTGCCGTCCAAAAACAACGCTTTTTTACACTCCGGTCTCCCTTTCTCTTGAAAACAATGACTTACATCAATTATTTTACATAATTCTTGTTTCTCATGACATTTCTAACATTGCCACAATTATCAACTTTCTAAGTCTTTCTGAGCAAGAGAAATCGCAAAACAGTCATTTCTTCATTGCCGTCCAAAAACAACGCTTTTTTGCATTCCTGTCTCACTTTCTCTTAGAAACAATGATTTACATCAATCCTTTTACATAATTCTTGTTTCTCATGACATTTCTAACATTGCCCACAATTATCAACTTTCTAAGTCTTTCTGAGTAGGAGAAATCGCAAAACATAGTCATTTCTTCATTGCCGTACAAAAACAACGCTTTTTGCATTCCTGTCTCACTTTCTCTTAGAAACAATGATTTACATCAATCCTTTTACATAATTCTTGTTGCTCATGACATTTCTAACATTCCCCACAATTATCAACTTTCTAAGTCTTTCTGAGCAAGAGAAATCGCAAAACAGTCATTTCTTCATTGCCGTCCAAAAACAACGCTTTTTTACACTCCGGTCTCCCTTTCTCTTGAAAACAATGACTTACATCAATTCTTTTACATAATTCTTGTTTCTCATGACATTTCTAACATTGCCCACAATTATCAACTTTCTAAGTCTTTCTGAGCAAGAGAAATCGCAAAACAGTCATTTCTTCATTGCCGTCCAAAAACAACGCTTTTTTACACTCCGGTCTCCCTTTCTCTTGGAAACAATGACTTACATCAATTCTTTTACATAATTCTTGTTTCTCATGACATTTCTAACATTGCCCACAATTATCAACTTTCTAAGTCTTTCTGAGCAGGAGAAATCGCAAAACATAGTCATTTCTTCATTGCCGTCCAAAAACAACGCTTTTTTACACTCCTGTCTCCCTTTCTCTTGGAAACAATGACTTACATCAATTCTTTTACATAATTCTTGTTTCTCATGACATTTCTAACATTGCCCACAATTATCAACTTTCTAAGTCTTTCTGAGCAGGAGAAAATCGCAAAACATAGTCATTTCTTCATTGCCGTCCAAAAACAACGCTTTTTTACACTCCGGTCTCCCTTTCTCTTGGAAACAATGACTTACATCAATTCTTTTACATAATTCTTGTTTCTCATGACATTTCTAACATTGCCCACAATTATCAACTTTCTAAGTCTTTCTGAGCAGGAGAAATCGCAAAACAGTCATTTCTTCATTGCCGTCCAAAAACAACGCTTTTTTACACTCCGGTCTCCCTTTCTCTTGGAAACAATGACTTACATCAATTCTTTTACATAATTCTTGTTTCTCATGACATTTCTAACATTGCCCACAATTATCAACTTTCTAAGTCTTTCTGAGCAGGAGAAATCGCAAAACATAGTCATTTCTTCATTGCCGTCCAAAAACAATGCTTTTTTACACTCCTGTCTCCCTTTCTCTTGGAAACAATGACTTACATCAATTCTTTTACATAATTCTTGTTTGTCATGACATTTCTAACATTGCCCACAATTATCAACTTTCTAAGTCTTTCTGAGCAGGAGAAATCGCAAAACATAGTCATTTCTTCATTGCCGTCCAAAAACAACGCTTTTTTACACTCCGGTCTCCCTTTCTCTTGGAAACAATGACTTACATCAATTCTTTTACATAATTCTTGTTTCTCATGACATTTCTAACATTGCCCACAATTATCAACTTTCTAAGTCTTTCTGAGCAAGAGAAATCGCAAAACAGTCATTTCTTCATTGCCGTCCAAAAACAACGCTTTTTTACACTCCGGTCTCCCTTTCTCTTGGAAACAATGACTTACATCAATTCTTTTACATAATTCTTGTTTCTCATGACATTTCTAACATTGCCCACAATTATCAACTTTCTAAGTCTTTCTGAGCAGGAGAAATCGCAAAACATAGTCATTTCTTCATTGCCGTCCAAAAACAACGCTTTTTTACACTCCTGTCTCCCTTTCTCTTGGAAACAATGACTTACATCAATTCTTTTACATAATTCTTGTTTCTCATGACATTTCTAACATTGCCCACAATTATCAACTTTCTAAGTCTTTCTGAGCAGGAGAAATCGCAAAACATAGTCATTTCTTCATTGCCGTCCAAAAACAACGCTTTTTTACACTCCGGTCTCCCTTTCTCTTGGAAACAATGACTTACATCAATTCTTTTACATAATTCTTGTTTCTCATGACATTTCTAACATTGCCCACAATTATCAACTTTCTAAGTCTTTCTGAGCAAGAGAAATCAAAAAAACAGTCATTTCTTCATTGCCGTCCAAAAACAACGCTTTTTTACACTCCGGTCTCCCTTTCTCTTGGAAACAATGACTTACATCAATTCTTTTACATAATTCTTGTTTCTCATGACATTTCTAACATTGCCCACAATTATCAACTTTCTAAGTCTTTCTGAGCAGGAGAAATCGCAAAACATAGTCATTTCTTCATTGCCGTCCAAAAACAACGCTTTTTTACACTCCTGTCTCCCTTTCTCTTGGAAACAATGACTTACATCAATTCTTTTACATAATTCTTGTTTCTCATGACATTTCTAACATTGCCCACAATTATCAACTTTCTAAGTCTTTCTGAGCAGGAGAAATCCCAAAACATAGTCATTTCTTCATTGCCGTACAAAACAACGCTTTTTGCATTCCTGTCTCACTTTCTCTTAGAAACAATGATTTACATCAATCCTTTTACATAATTCTTGTTTCTCATGACATTTCTAACATTGCCCACAATTATCAACTTTCTAAGTCTTTCTGAGCAGGAGAAATCGCAAAACATAGTCATTTCTTCATTGCCGTACAAAAACAACGCTTTTTTGCATTCCTGTCTCACTTTCTCTTAGAAACAATGATTTACATCAATCCTTTTACATAATTCTTGTTTCTCATGACATTTCTAACATTGCCCACAATTATCAACTTTCTAAGTCTTTCTGAGTAGGAGAAATCGCAAAACATAGTTATTTCTTCATTGCCGTACAAAAACAACGCTTTTTGCATTCCTGTCTCACTTTCTCTTAGAAACAATGATTTACATCAATCCTTTTACATAATTCTTGTTGCTCATGACATTTCTAACATTCCCCACAATTATCAACTTTCTAAGTCTTTCTGAGCAAGAGAAATCGCAAACAGTCATTTCTTCATTGCCGTCCAAAAACAACGCTTTTTTACACTCCGGTCTCCCTTTCTCTTGAAAACAATGACTTACATCAATTCTTTTACATAATTCTTGTTTCTCATGACATTTCTAACATTGCCCACAATTATCAACTTTCTAAGTCTTTCTGAGCAAGAGAAATCGCAAAACAGTCATTTCTTCATTGCCGTCCAAAAACAACGCTTTTTGCATTCCTGTCTCACTTTCTCTTAGAAACAATGATTTACATCAATCCTTTTACATAATTCTTGTTTCTCATGACATTTCTAACATTGCCCACAATTATCAACTTTCTAAGTCTTTCTGAGTAGGAGAAATCGCAAAACATAGTCATTTCTTCATTGCCGTACAAAAACAACGCTTTTTGCATTCCTGTCTCACTTTCTCTTAGAAACAATGATTTACATCAATCCTTTTACATAATTCTTGTTGCTCATGACATTTCTAACATTCCCCACAATTATCAACTTTCTAAGTCTTTCTGAGCAAGAGAAATCGCAAAACAGTCATTTCTTCATTGCCGTCCAAAAACAACGCTTTTTTACACTCCGGTCTCCCTTTCTCTTGAAAACAATGACTTACATCAATTCTTTTACATAATTCTTGTTTCTCATGACATTTCTAACATTGCCCACAATTATCAACTTTCTAAGTCTTTCTGAGCAAGAGAAATCGCAAAACAGTCATTTCTTCATTGCCGTCCAAAAACAACGCTTTTTTACACTCCGGTCTCCCTTTCTCTTGGAAACAATGACTTACATCAATTCTTTTACATAATTCTTGTTTCTCATGACATTTCTAACATTGCCCACAATTATCAACTTTCTAAGTCTTTCTGAGCAGGAGAAATCGCAAAACATAGTCATTTCTTCATTGCCGTCCAAAACAATGCTTTTTTACACTCCTGTCTCCCTTTCTCTTGGAAACAATGACTTACATCAATTCTTTTACATAATTCTTGTTTGTCATGACATTTCTAACATTGCCCACAATTATCAACTTTCTAAGTCTTTCTGAGCAGGAGAAATCGCAAAACATAGTCATTTCTTCATTGCCGTCCAAAAACAACGCTTTTTTACACTCCGGTCTCCCTTTCTCTTGGAAACAATGACTTACATCAATTCTTTTACATAATTCTTGTTTCTCATGACATTTCTAACATTGCCCACAATTATCAACTTTCTAAGTCTTTA
>NW_027446169.1:0-145170 GCF_038048845.1 Mixophyes fleayi | reverse complement strand
TTGAATCATGAATTGAATCATGAAATGAATCATGAATCATGAATTGAATCATGAATCATGAATCATGAATCATGAATTGAATCATGAATCATGAATCATGAATTGAATCATGAATCATGAATCGAATCATGAATCATGAATCGAATCATGAATCATGAATTGAATCATGAATCATGAATAATGAATCATGAATTGAATCATGAATCATGAATCATGAATTGAATCATGAATCATGAATCGAATCATGAATCATGAATCAAGAATCATGAATCGAATCATGAATCATGAATCAAATCATGAATCATGAATCGAATCATGAATCATGAATCATGAATTGAATCATGAATCATGAATCATGAATCGTGAATTGAATCATGAATCATGAATCATGAATCATGAATTGAATCATAAATCATGAATTGAATCATGAATCATGAATCATAAATTGAATCATGAATCATGAATTGAATCATGAATCATGAATTGAATCATGAATCATGAATTGAATCATGAATCACGAATCATGAATTGAATCATGAATCATGAATCATGAATCATGAATCATAAATCATGAATTGAATCATGAATCATGAATCATTAATTGAATCATGAATCATGAATTGAATCATGAATCATGAATCATAAATTGAATCATGAATCATGAATTGAATCATGAATCATGAGTCATGAATTGAATCATGAATCATGAATCTTGAATCATAAATTGAATCATGAATCATGAATCATGAATTGAATCATGAATCATGAATCATGAATTGAATCATGAATTGAATCATGAATTGCATCATGAATCATGAATCATGAATGGAATCATGAACCATGAATCGAATCATGAATCATGAATTTAATCATGAATCGAATCATAAATCATGAATTGTATCATGAATCATGAATCGAATCATGAATCTTGAATCATGAATTGAATCATGAATCATGAATCGAATCACAAATCTTGAATCATGAATTGAATCATGGATCATGAATCATGAATTGAATAATGAATCATGAATCATGAATCGAATCATGAATCATGAATTGAATCATGAATCAAATCATGAATCATGAATTGAATCATGAATCATGAATCATGAATCATGAATCATGAATTGAATCATGAATCATGATTCAAGAATCATGAATCGAATCATGAATCATGAATCGAATCATGAATCATGAATCATGAATTGAATCATGAATCATGAATCATGAATCATGAATCGAATCATGAATCATGAATCATGAATCATGAATCATGAATCGAATCATGAATCATGAATCATGAATTATGAAGTGAATCATGAATTGAATCATGAATCATGATTCATGAATTGAATCATGAATTGAATCATGAGTTATAAATTAAATCATGAATCATGAATTGAATCATGAAATGAATTATGAATCATGAATTGAATCATGAATCATGAATCATGAATTGAATCATGAATCATGAATCATGAATCATGAATTGAATCATGAATCATGAATCATGAATCATGAATCATAAATTGAATCATGAATCATGAATCATGAATTGAATCATGAATCGAATCATGAATCATGAATTGAATCATGAGTCATGAATCATAAATTGAATCATGAATCATGAATTGAATCATGAATCATGAATCATGAATTGAATCATGAATCATGAATCTTGAATTGAATCATGAATTGAATTATGAATCATGAATCAAGAATTGAATCATGAATCATGAATCATAAATTGAATCATGAATCATGAATCATGAATTGAATCATGAATTGAATCATGAATCATGAATCATGAATTGAATCATGAATCATGAATCATGAATTGAATCATGAATCATGAATCATGAATTGAATCATGAATCATGAATCATGAATTGAATCATGAACCATGAATCGAATCATGAATCATGAATTTAATTATGAATCGAATCATGAATTGAATCATGAATCATGTGATCCATGAATCTTGAATCATGAATTGAATCATGAATCATGAATTGAATAATAAATCATGAATCATGAATCAAATCATAAATCATGAATTGAATCATGAATCGAATCATGAATCATGAATTGAATCATGAATCATGAATTGAATCATGAATCATGATTCAAGAATCATGAATCGAATCATGAATCATGAATCGAATCATGAATCATGAATCATAAATCATGAATCATGAATTGAATCATAAATTCATGAATCATGAATCATGAATCATGAATCATGAATCGAATCATGAATCATGAATCATGAATTATGATTGAATTATGAATTATGAATCATGAATTGAATCATGAATCATGAATTGAATCATGAATCATGAATCATAGAATTGAATCATGAATCATAAATCGAATCATGAATCATGAATCATGAATTGGAATCATGAATCATGAATCGAATCATGAATCATGAATCGAATAATGAATCATGAATCATAAATCATGAATCATGAATTGAATCATAAATCATGAATCATGAATTGAATCATGAATCATGAATCATGAATCATGAATCGAATCAATGAATCATGAATCATGAATTATGAATTGAATTATGAATTATGAATCATGAATTGAATCATGAATCATGAATTGAATCATGAATCATGAATTGAATCATGAATCAATGAATCATGAATTGAATCATGAATCATAAATCGAATCATGAATCATGAATCATGAATTGAATCATGAATCATGAATCGAATCATGAATCTTGAATCATGAATTGAATCATGAATCATGAATTGAATAATGAATCATGAATCATTAATCGAATCATGAATCATGAGTCAAGAATCATGAATCGAATCATGTATCATGAATTGAATCATGAATCATGAATCATGAATCATGAATTGAATCATGAATCATGAATCATGAATCATGAATTGAATAATGAATCATGAATTGAATCATTAATCGAATCATGAATCATGAATTGAATAATGAATCATGAATCATGAATCGAATCATGAATCATGAATTGAATCATGAATCATGAATCATAAATTGAATCATGAATCATGAATTGAATTATGAGTCATGAATTGAATCATGAATCATGAATCTTGAATTGAATCATGAATTGAATTATGAATCATGAATCAAGAATCATGAATCATAAATTGAATCATGAATCATGAATCATGAATTGAATCATGAATTGAATCATGAATCATGAATTGAATCATGAATCATGAATCATGAATTGAATCATGAACCATGAATCGAATCATGAATCATGAATTTAATCATGAATCGAATCATGAATCATGAATTGTATCATGAATCATGAATCGAATCATGAATCTTGAATCATGAATTGAATCATGAATCATGAATCGAATCACAAATCTTGAATCATGATTGAATCATGGATCATGAATCATAATATTGAATAATGAATCATGAATCATGAATCGAATCATGAATCATGAATTGAATCATGAATCGAATCATGAATCATGAATCGAATCATGAATCATGAATCATGAATTGAATCATGAATCATGAATCATGAATCATGAATCGAATCATGAATCATGAATCATGAATCATGAATCATGAATCGAATCATGAATCATGAATCATGAATTGAATCATGAATCGAATCATGAATCATGAATTGAATCATGAGTCATGAATCATAAATTGAATCATGAATCATGAATTGAATCATGAATCATGAATCATGAATTGAATCATGAATCATGAATCTTGAATTGAATCATGAATTGAATTATGAATCATGAATCAAGAATTGAATCATGAATCATGAATCATAAATTGAATCATGAATCATGAATCATGAATTGAATCATGAATTGAATCATGAATCATGAATCATGAATTGAATCATGATTCATGAATCATGAATTGAATCATGAATCATGAATCATGAATTGAATCATGAATCATGAATCATGAATTGAATCATGAACCATGAATCGAATCATGAATCATGAATTTAATTATGAATCGAATCATGAATTGAATCATGAATCATGAATCGATCCATGAATCTTGAATCATGAATTGAATCATGAATCATGAATTGAATAATAAATCATGAATCATGAATCAAATCATAATCATGAATTGAATCATGAATCGAATCATGAATCATGAATTGAATCATGAATCATGAATTGAATCATGAATCATGATTCAAGAATCATGAATCGAATCATGAATCATGAATCGAATCATGAATCATGAATCATAAATCATGAATCATGAATTGAATCATAAATCATGAATCATGAATCATGAATCATGAATCATGAATCGAATCATGAATCATGAATCATGAATTATGAATTGAATTATGAATTATGAATCATGAATTGAATCATGAATCATGAATTGAATCATGAATCATGAATCATGAATTGAATCATGAATCATAAATCGAATCATGAATCATGAATCATGAATTGAATCATGAATCATGAATCGAATCATGAATCATGAATCGAATAATGAATCATGAATCATAAATCATGAATCATGAATTGAATCATAAATCATGAATCATGAATTGAATCATGAATCATGAATCATGAATCATGAATCGAATCATGAATCATGAATCATGAATTATGAATTGAATTATGAATTATGAATCATGAATTGAATCATGAATCATGAATTGAATCATGAATCATGAATTGAATCATGAATCATGAATCATGAATTGAATCATGAATCATAAATCGAATCATGAATCATGAATCATGAATTGAATCATAAATCATGGATCGAATCATGAATCTTGAATCATGAATTGAATCATGAATCATGAATTGAATAATGAATCATGAATCATTAATCGAATCATGAATCATGAGTCAAGAATCATGAATCGAATCATGTATCATGAATTGAATCATGAATCATGAATCATGAATCATGAATTGAATCATGAATCATGAATCATGAATCATGAATTGAATAATGAATCATGAATTGAATCATTAATCGAATCATGAATCATGAATTGAATAATGAATCATGAATCATGAATCGAATCATGAATCATGAATTGAATCATGAATCATGAATCATAAATTGAATCATGAATCATGAATTGAATTATGAGTCATGAATTGAATCATGAATCATGAATCTTGAATTGAATCATGAATTGAATCATGAATCATGAATTGAATCATGAATCACGAATCATGAATTGAATCATGAATCATGAATCATGAATTATGAATCATAAATCATGAATTGAATCATGAATCATGAATCATTAATTGAATCATGAATCATGAATCATGAATTAAATCCTGAATCATAAATTGAATTATGAATTGAATCATGAATCATGAATCATAAATTGAACCATGAATCATGAATCATGAAGTGAATCATGAATTGAATCATGAATCATGATTCATGAATTGAATCATGAATTGAATCATGAATTATAAATTAAATCATGAATCATGAATTGAATCATGAAATGAATCATGAATCATGAATTGAATCATGAATCATGAATCATGAATCATGAATTGAATCATGAATCATGAATCATGAATCATGAATTGAATCATGAATCATGAATCATGAATTGAATCATGAATCGAATCATGAATCATGAATTGAATCATGAATCATGAAACATAAATTGAATCATCAATCATGATTTGAATCATGAATCATGAATCATGAATCATGAATTGAATCATGAATCATGAATCATGAATCATGAATTGAATAATGAATCATGAAACATGAATCGAATCATGAATCATGAGTAAAAAATCATGAATCGAATGATGAATCATGAATTGAATCATGAATCATGAATCATGAATTATGAATTGAATCATGAATTATGAATCATGAATTATGAATTGAATCATGAATCATGAATCATGAATTATGAATTGAATCATGAATCATGAATCATGTATTGAATCATGAATCATGAATCATGAATCATGAATTGAATCATAAATCATGAATCATGAATCGAATCATGAATCATGAATCAAGAATCATAAATCGAATCATGAATCGTGAATCGAATCATGAATCATGAATCATGAATTGAATCATAAATCGTAAATCATAAATCGAATCATGAATCATGAATCATGAATCATGAATTGAATCATGAATCATAAATCATGAATTGAATCATGAATCATGAATCATGAATCATGAATCATGAATTGAATCATGAATCATGAATCATGAATTGAATGATAAATCATGAATCATGAATCATGAATTGAATCATGATTCATGAATCATGAATCATGAATTGAATCATGAATCATGAATCATGAATCATGAATCATGAATTGAATCATGAATTGAATCATGAATCATGAATTGAATCATAATTCATGAATCATAAATTGAAACATGAATCATGAATTGAATCATGAATCATGAATCATGAATTAAATCATGAGTCATGAATCTTGAATTGAATCATGAATTAAATTATGAATCATGAATCAAGAATTGAATCATGAATCATGAATCATGAATTGAATCATGAGTCATGAATCTTGAATTGAATCATGAATTAAATTATGAATCATGAATCAAGAATTGAATCATGAACCATGAATCGAATCAGTGAATCATGAATTGAATCATGAATCAAATCATGAATCATGAATTTTATCATGAATCATGAATCGAATCATGAATCTTGAATCATGAATTGAATCATGAATCATGAATCATGAATTGAATAATGAATCATGAATCATGAATCGAATCATGAATCATGAGTCAAGAATCATGAATCGAATCATGAATCATGAGTCAAGAATCATCAATCGAATCATGAATCATGAATCATGAATCATGAATCATGAATCATGAATTGAATCATGAATCATGAATCATGAATTGAATCATGAATCATGAATCATGAATCATGAATTGAATCATGAATCATGAATCATGAATTGAATCATGAATCATGAATCATGAATTGAATCATGAATCTTGAATTATGAATTGAATCATGAATCATGAATTAAATCATGAATCATGAATCATGAATCATGAATCATGATTAATGAATTGAATCATGAATCATGAATCATGAATCAAATCATGAATCAATAATTGAATCATGAATTGAATCATGAATCATGAATCAAGAATCATGAATCGAATTATGAATCATGAATCGAATCATAAATCATGAATCATGAATTGAATCATGAATCATGAATCATGAATCATGAATTGAATCATGAATCATGAATCGAATCATGAGTCATGAATCATGAATTGAATCATGAATTGAATCATGAATCATGAATCGAATCATAAATCATGAATTGAATCATGAATCATGAATCATGAATCATGAATCATGAATTGAATCATGAATCATGAATCATGAATCGAATCATGAGTCATGAATCATGAATCATGAATTGAATCATGAATCATGAATCGAATCATGAATCATGAATCATGAATTGAATCATGAATCATGAATCATGAATCGTGAATCGAATCATGAATCATGAATCATGAATCATGAATTGAATCATGAATCATGAATTGAATCATGAATCATGAATCATGAATCATAAATTGAATCATGAATCATGAATTGAATCATGAATCATGAATTGAATCATGAATCATGAATTGAATCATGAATCACGAATCATGAATTGAATCATGAATCATGAATCATGAATCATGAATCATAAATCATGAATTGAATCATGAATCATGAATCATAAATTGAATCATGAATCATGAATCATGAATTAAATCCCGAATCATAAATTGAATTATGAATTGAATCATGAATCATGAATCATAAATTGAACCATGAATCATGAATCATGAAGTGAATCATGAATTGAAATATGAATCATGATTCATGAATTGAATCATGAATTGAATCATGAATTATAAATTAAATCATGAATCATGAATTGAATCATGAAATGAATCATGAATCATGAATTGAATCATGAATCATGAATCATGAATCATGAATTGAATCATGAATCATGAATCATGAATCATGAATTGAATCATGAATCATGAATTGAATCATGAATCGAATCATGAATCATGAATTGAATCATGAATCATGAATCATAAATTGAATCATGAATCATGAATTGAATCATTAATAATGAGTCATGAATTGAATCATGAATCATGAATCTTGAATTGAATCATGAATTGAATTATGAATCATGAATCAAGAATTGAATCATGAATCATGAATCATGAATCATAAATTGAATCATGAATCATGAATCATGAATTGAATCATGAATTGAATCATGAATCATGAATCATGAATTGAATCATGAATCATGAATTGAATCATGAACCATGAATCGAATCATGAATCATGAATTTAATCATGAATCGAATCATGAATCATGAATTGTATCATGAATCATGAATCGAATCATGAATCTTGAATCATGAATTGAATCATGAATCATGAATCGAATCACAAATCTTGAATCATGAATTGAATCATGGATCATGAATCATGAATTGAATAATGAATCATGAATCATGAATCGAATCATGAATCATGAATTGAATCATGAATCGAATCATGAATCATGAATTGAATCATGAATCATGAATCATGAATCATATATTGAATCATGATTCAAGAATCATGAATCGAATCATGAATCATGAATTGAATCATGAATCATGAATCATGAATTGAATCATGAATCATGAATCATGAATCGAATCATGAATCATGAATCATGAATCATGAATCATGAATCGAATCATGAATCATGAATCATGAATCGAATCATGAATCATGAATCATGAATTGAATCATGAATTGAATCATGAGTTATGAATTAAATCATGAATCATGAATTGAATCATGAAATGAATCATGAATCATGAATTGAATCATGAATCATGAATCATGAATCATGAATTGAATCATGAATCATGAATCATGAATTGAATCATGAATCATGAATCGAATCATGAATCATGAATCGAATCATGAATCATGAATTGAATCATGAATCATGAATAATGAATCATGAATTGAATCATGAATCATGAATCATGAATTGAATCATGAATCATGAATCGAATCATGAATCATGAATCAAGAATCATGAATCGAATCATGAATCATGAATCAAATCATGAATCATGAATCGAATCATGAATCATGAATCATGAATTGAATCATGAATCATGAATCATGAATCGTGAATCGAATCATGAATCATGAATCATGAATCATGAATTGAATCATAAATCATGAATTGAATCATGAATCATGAATCATAAATTGAATCATGAATCATGAATTGAATCATGAATCATGAATTGAATCATGAATCATGAATTGAATCATGAATCACGAATCATGAATTGAATCATGAATCATGAATCATGAATCATGAATCATAAATCATGAATTGAATCATGAATCATGAATCATTAATTGAATCATGAATCATGAATTTAATCATGAATCGAATCATGAATCATGAATTGTATCATGAATCATGAATCGAATCATGAATCTTGAATCATGAATTGAATCATGAATCATGAATCGAATCACAAATCTTGAATCATGAATTGAATAATGAATCATGAATCATGAATCGAATCATGAATCATGAATTGAATCATGAATCGAATCATGAATCATGAATTGAATCATGAATCATGAATCATGAATCATATATTGAATCATGATTCAAGAATCATGAATCGAATCATGAATCATGAATTGAATCATGAATCATGAATCATGAATTGAATCATGAATCATGAATCATGAATCGAATCATGAATCATGAATCATGAATCATGAATCATGAATCGAATCATGAATCATGAATCATGAATCGAATCATGAATCATGAATCATGAATTGAATCATGAATTGAATCATGAGTTATGAATTAAATCATGAATCATGAATTGAATCATGAAATGAATCATGAATCATGAATTGAATCATGAATCATGAATCATGAATCATGAATTGAATCATGAATCATGAATCATGAATTGAATCATGAATCATGAATCGAATCATGAATCATGAATCGAATCATGAATCATGAATTGAATCATGAATCATGAATAATGAATCATGAATTGAATCATGAATCATGAATCATGAATTGAATCATGAATCATGAATCGAATCATGAATCATGAATCAAGAATCATGAATCGAATCATGAATCATGAATCAAATCATGAATCATGAATCGAATCATGAATCATGAATCATGAATTGAATCATGAATCATGAATCATGAATCGTGAATTGAATCATGAATCATGAATCATGAATCATGAATTGAATCATAAATCATGAATTGAATCATGAATCATGAATCATAAATTGAATCATGAATCATGAATTGAATCATGAATCATGAATTGAATCATGAATCATGAATTGAATCATGAATCACGAATCATGAATTGAATCATGAATCATGAATCATGAATCATGAATCATAAATCATGAATTGAATCATGAATCATGAATCATTAATTGAATCATGAATCATGAATTGAATCATGAATCATGAATCATAAATTGAATCATGAATCATGAATTGAATCATGAATCATGAGTCATGAATTGAATCATGAATCATGAATCTTGAATCATAAATTGAATCATGAATCATGAATCATGAATTGAATCATGAATCATGAATCATGAATTGAATCATGAATTGAATCATGAATTGCATCATGAATCATGAATCATGAATGGAATCATGAACCATGAATCGAATCATGAATCATGAATTTAATCATGAATCGAATCATAAATCATGAATTGTATCATGAATCATGAATCGAATCATGAATCTTGAATCATGAATTGAATCATGAATCATGAATCGAATCACAAATCTTGAATCATGAATTGAATCATGGATCATGAATCATGAATTGAATAATGAATCATGAATCATGAATCGAATCATGAATCATGAATTGAATCATGAATCAAATCATGAATCATGAATTGAATCATGAATCATGAATCATGAATCATGAATCATGAATTGAATCATGAATCATGATTCAAGAATCATGAATCGAATCATGAATCATGAATCGAATCATGAATCATGAATCATGAATTGAATCATGAATCATGAATCATGAATCATGAATCGAATCATGAATCATGAATCATGAATCATGAATCATGAATCGAATCATGAATCATGAATCATGAATTATGAAGTGAATCATGAATTGAATCATGAATCATGATTCATGAATTGAATCATGAATTGAATCATGAGTTATAAATTAAATCATGAATCATGAAATGAATCATGAAATGAATTATGAATCATGAATTGAATCATGAATCATGAATCATGAATTGAATCATGAATCATGAATCATGAATCATGAATTGAATCATGAATCATGAATCATGAATCATGAATCATAAATTGAATCATGAATCATGAATCATGAATTGAATCATGAATCGAATCATGAATCATGAATTGAATCATGAGTCATGAATCATAAATTGAATCATGAATCATGAATTGAATCATGAATCATGAATCATGAATTGAATCATGAATCATGAATCTTGAATTGAATCATGAATTGAATTATGAATCATGAATCAAGAATTGAATCATGAATCATGAATCATAAATTGAATCATGAATCATGAATCATGAATTGAATCATGAATTGAATCATGAATCATGAATCATGAATTGAATCATGAATCATGAATCATGAATTGAATCATGAATCATGAATCATGAATTGAATCATGAATCATGAATCATGAATTGAATCATGAACCATGAATCGAATCATGAATCATGAATTTAATTATGAATCGAATCATGAATTGAATCATGAATCATGAATCGATCCATGAATCTTGAATCATGAATTGAATCATGAATCATGAATTGAATAATAAATCATGAATCATGAATCAAATCATAAATCATGAATTGAATCATGAATCGAATCATGAATCATGAATTGAATCATGAATCATGAATTGAATCATGAATCATGATTCAAGAATCATGAATCGAATCATGAATCATGAATCGAATCATGAATCATGAATCATAAATCATGAATCATGAATTGAATCATAAATCATGAATCATGAATCATGAATCATGAATCATGAATCGAATCATGAATCATGAATCATGAATTATGAATTGAATTATGAATTATGAATCATGAATTGAATCATGAATCATGAATTGAATCATGAATCATGAATCATGAATTGAATCATGAATCATAAATCGAATCATGAATCATGAATCATGAATTGAATCATGAATCATGAATCGAATCATGAATCATGAATCGAATAATGAATCATGAATCATAAATCATGAATCATGAATTGAATCATAAATCATGAATCATGAATTGAATCATGAATCATGAATCATGAATCATGAATCGAATCATGAATCATGAATCATGAATTATGAATTGAATTATGAATTATGAATCATGAATTGAATCATGAATCATGAATTGAATCATGAATCATGAATTGAATCATGAATCATGAATCATGAATTGAATCATGAATCATAAATCGAATCATGAATCATGAATCATGAATTGAATCATGAATCATGAATCGAATCATGAATCTTGAATCATGAATTGAATCATGAATCATGAATTGAATAATGAATCATGAATCATTAATCGAATCATGAATCATGAGTCAAGAATCATGAATCGAATCATGTATCATGAATTGAATCATGAATCATGAATCATGAATCATGAATTGAATCATGAATCATGAATCATGAATCATGAATTGAATAATGAATCATGAATTGAATCATTAATCGAATCATGAATCATGAATTGAATAATGAATCATGAATCATGAATCGAATCATGAATCATGAATTGAATCATGAATCATGAATCATAAATTGAATCATGAATCATGAATTGAATTATGAGTCATGAATTGAATCATGAATCATGAATCTTGAATTGAATCATGAATTGAATTATGAATCATGAATCAAGAATCATGAATCATAAATTGAATCATGAATCATGAATCATGAATTGAATCATGAATTGAATCATGAATCATGAATTGAATCATGAATCATGAATCATGAATTGAATCATGAACCATGAATCGAATCATGAATCATGAATTTAATCATGAATCGAATCATGAATCATGAATTGTATCATGAATCATGAATCGAATCATGAATCTTGAATCATGAATTGAATCATGAATCATGAATCGAATCACAAATCTTGAATCATGATTGAATCATGGATCATGAATCATAAATTGAATAATGAATCATGAATCATGAATCGAATCATGAATCATGAATTGAATCATGAATCGAATCATGAATCATGAATCGAATCATGAATCATGAATCATGAATTGAATCATGAATCATGAATCATGAATCATGAATCGAATCATGAATCATGAATCATGAATCATGAATCATGAATCGAATCATGAATCATGAATCATGAATTGAATCATGAATCGAATCATGAATCATGAATTGAATCATGAGTCATGAATCATAAATTGAATCATGAATCATGAATTGAATCATGAATCATGAATCATGAATTGAATCATGAATCATGAATCTTGAATTGAATCATGAATTGAATTATGAATCATGAATCAAGAATTGAATCATGAATCATGAATCATAAATTGAATCATGAATCATGAATCATGAATTGAATCATGAATTGAATCATGAATCATGAATCATGAATTGAATCATGAATCATGAATCATGAATTGAATCATGAATCATGAATCATGAATTGAATCATGAATCATGAATCATGAATTGAATCATGAACCATGAATCGAATCATGAATCATGAATTTAATTATGAATCGAATCATGAATTGAATCATGAATCATGAATCGATCCATGAATCTTGAATCATGAATTGAATCATGAATCATGAATTGAATAATAAATCATGAATCATGAATCAAATCATAAATCATGAATTGAATCATGAATCGAATCATGAATCATGAATTGAATCATGAATCATGAATTGAATCATGAATCATGATTCAAGAATCATGAATCGAATCATGAATCATGAATCGAATCATGAATCATGAATCATAAATCATGAATCATGAATTGAATCATAAATCATGAATCATGAATCATGAATCATGAATCATGAATCGAATCATGAATCATGAATCATGAATTATGAATTGAATTATGAATTATGAATCATGAATTGAATCATGAATCATGAATTGAATCATGAATCATGAATCATGAATTGAATCATGAATCATAAATCGAATCATGAATCATGAATCATGAATTGAATCATGAATCATGAATCGAATCATGAATCATGAATCGAATAATGAATCATGAATCATAAATCATGAATCATGAATTGAATCATAAATCATGAATCATGAATTGAATCATGAATCATGAATCATGAATCATGAATCGAATCATGAATCATGAATCATGAATTATGAATTGAATTATGAATTATGAATCATGAATTGAATCATGAATCATGAATTGAATCATGAATCATGAATTGAATCATGAATCATGAATCATGAATTGAATCATGAATCATAAATCGAATCATGAATCATGAATCATGAATTGAATCATGAATCATGAATCGAATCATGAATCTTGAATCATGAATTGAATCATGAATCATGAATTGAATAATGAATCATGAATCATTAATCGAATCATGAATCATGAGTCAAGAATCATGAATCGAATCATGTATCATGAATTGAATCATGAATCATGAATCATGAATCATGAATTGAATCATGAATCATGAATCATGAATCATGAATTGAATAATGAATCATGAATTGAATCATTAATCGAATCATGAATCATGAATTGAATAATGAATCATGAATCATGAATCGAATCATGAATCATGAATTGAATCATGAATCATGAATCATAAATTGAATCATGAATCATGAATTGAATTATGAGTCATGAATTGAATCATGAATCATGAATCTTGAATTGAATCATGAATTGAATTATGAATCATGAATCAAGAATCATGAATCATAAATTGAATCATGAATCATGAATCATGAATTGAATCATGAATTGAATCATGAATCATGAATTGAATCATGAATCATGAATCATGAATTGAATCATGAACCATGAATCGAATCATGAATCATGAATTTAATCATGAATCGAATCATGAATCATGAATTGTATCATGAATCATGAATCGAATCATGAATCTTGAATCATGAATTGAATCATGAATCATGAATCGAATCACAAATCTTGAATCATGATTGAATCATGGATCATGAATCATAAATTGAATAATGAATCATGAATCATGAATCGAATCATGAATCATGAATTGAATCATGAATCGAATCATGAATCATGAATCGAATCATGAATCATGAATCATGAATTGAATCATGAATCATGAATCATGAATCATGAATCGAATCATGAATCATGAATCATGAATCATGAATCATGAATCGAATCATGAATCATGAATCATGAATTATGAAGTGAATCATGAATTGAATCATGAATCATGATTCATGAATTGAATCATGAATTGAATCATGAGTTATAAATTAAATCATGAATCATGAATATAATCATGAAATGAATCATGAATCATGAATTGAATCATGAATCATGAATCATGAATTGAATCATGAATCATGAATCATGAATCGAATCATGAATCATGAATCGAATCATGAATCATGAATCAAGAATCATGAATCGAATCATGAATCATGAATCGAATCATGAATCATGAATCATGAATCATGAATCATGAATTGAATCATGAATCATGAATCATGAATCGTGAATCGAATCATGAATCATGAATCATGAATTGAATCATAAATCATGAATTGAATCATGAATCATGAATCATAAATTGAATCATGAATTGAATCATGAATCATGAATTGAATCATGAATCATGAATTGAATCATGAATCACGAATCATGAATTGAATCATGAATCATGAATCATGAATCATAAATCATGAATTGAATCATGAATCATGAATCATTAATTGAATCATGAATCATGAATCATGAATTAAATCCTGCATCATAAATTGAATTATGAATTGAATCATGAATCATGAATCATAAATTGAACCATGAATCATGAATCATGAAGTGAATCATGAATTGAATCATGAATCATGATTCATGAATTGAATCATGAAATGAATCTTGAATCATGAATTGAATCATGAATCATGAATCGAATCACAAATCTTGAATCATGAATTGAATCATGGATCATGAATCATGAATTGAATAATGAATCATAAATCATGAATCGAATCATGAATCATGAATTGAATCATGAATCATGATTCAAGAATCATGAATCGAATCATGAATCATGAATCGAATAATGAATCATGAATCATGAATTGAATCATGAATCATGAATCATGAATCATGAATCGAATCATGAATCATGAATCATGAATCATGAATCGAATCATGAATCATGAATCATGAATTATGAAGTGAATCATGAATTGAATCATGAATCATGATTCATGAATTGAATCATGAATTGAATCATGAGTTATAAATTAAATCATGAATCATGAATTGAATTATGAAATGAATCATGAATCATGAATTGAATCATGAATCATGAATCATGAATCATGAATTGAATCATGAATCATGAATCATGAATCATAAATTGAATCATGAATCATGAATCATGAATTGAATCATGAGTCATGAATCATAAATTGAATCATGAATCATGAATTGAATCATGAATCATGAATCATGAATTGAATCATGAATCATGAATCTTGAATTGAATCATGAATTGAATTATGAATCATGAATCAAGAATTGAATCATGAATCATGAATCATGAATCATAAATTGAATCATGAATCATGAATCATGAATTGAATCATGAATTGAATCATGAATCATGAATCATGAATTGAATCATGAATCATGAATCATGAATTGAATCATGAACCATGAATCGAATCATGAATCATGAATTTAATCATGAATCGAATTATGAATTGAATCATGAATCATGAATCGATCCATGAATCTTGAATCATGAATTGAATCATGAATCATGAATTGAATAATAAATCATGAATCATGAATCAAATCATGAATCATGAATTGAATCATGAATCGAATCATGAATCGTGAATTGAATCATGAATCATGAATCATGAATCATGAATTGAATCATGAATCATGATTCAAGAATCTTGAATCGAATCATGAATCATGAATCGAATCATGAATCATGAATCGAATCATGAATCATGAATCATGAATCATAAATCATGAATCATGAATTGAATCATAAATCATGAATCATGAATTGAATCATGAATCATGAATTATGAATTGAATTATGAATTATGAATCATGAATTGAATCATGAATCATGAATCATGAATCATGAATTGAAACATGAATCATGAATCATGAATTGAATCATGAATCATAAATCGAATCATGAATCATGAATTGAATCATGAATCATGAATCGAATCATGAATCTTGAATCATGAATTGAATCATGAATCATGAATTGAATAATGAATCATGAATCATTAATCGAATCATGAATCATGAGTCAAGAATCATGAATCGAATCATGTATCATGAATTGAATCATGAATCATGAATCATGAATCATGAATTGAATCATGAATCATGAATCATGAATCATGAATCATTAATCATAAATCGAATCATGAATCATGAATTGAATCATGAATCATGAATCATGAATTATGAATTGAATCATGAATCATGAATTGAATCATGAATCATGAATCATGAATTATGAATTGAATCATGAATCATGAATCATGAATTGAATCATGAATCATGAATCATGAATCATGAATCATGCATCATGAATCATAAATCAAATCATGAATCATGAATCGAATCATGAATCATGAATCATGAATCATGAATTGAATCATGAATCATGAATCATGAATTGAATCATGAATCATGAATCGAATCATGAATCATGAATCATGAATCATGAATCATAAATCGAATCATGAATCATGAGTTTAATCAAGATTCGAATCATGAATTGAATCATGAATCATGAATTGAATCATGAATCATGAATTGAATCATGAATCATGAATAATGAATCATGAATCATGAATAATGAATCATGAATCATGAATCATGAATCATGAATCATGAATCATTAATCGAATCATGAATCATGAATTGAATCATGAATCATGAATCATGAATCTTGAATCATGAATCATGAATTGAATCATGAATCATGAATTGAATCATGAATCATGAATCATGAATCATGAATCATGAATCATGAATCATGAATCGAATCATGAATCATGAATTGAATCATGAATCATGAATCATGAATCATGAATTGAATCATGAATCATGAATCATGAATCATGAATCGAATCATGAATCATGAATCGAATCATGAATCATGAATAATGAATCATGAATCATGAATCAAGAATCGAATCATGAATCATTAATCATGAATCATGAATTATGAATCTTAAATCGAATCATGAATCTTAAATCGAATCATGAATCATGAATTATGAATCATGAATCATGAATTATGAATCATGAATCATGAATTGAATCATGAATCATGAATTATGAATCTTAAATCGAATCATGAATCTTAAATCGAATCATGAATCATGAATTATGAATCATGAATCATGAATTATGAATCATGAATCATGAATTGAATCATGAATCATGAATTATGAATCTTAAATCGAATCATGAATCATTAACCATGAATCATGAATTATGAATCTTAAATCGAATCATGAATCATGAATCATGAATCGAATCATAAATCATGAATCGAATCATGAATCATGAATCATGAATTGAATCATGAATCATGAATCATGAATCATGAATTGAATCATGAATCATGAATCATGAATCATGAATCATGAATTGAATCAAGAATCATGAATTATGAATCTTAAATCGAATCATGAATCATTAATCATGAATCATGAATTATGAATCATGAATCATGAATCATGAATCATGAATCATGAATCGAATCATAAATCATGAATCGAATCATGAATCATGAATCATGAATTGAATCATGAATCATGAATCATGAATCATGAATCGAATCATGAATCGTGAATCATGAATCATGAATTGAATCATGAATCATGAATCATGAATTGAATCATAAATCATGAATCATAAATCATGAATCGAATCATGAATCATGAATCATGAATCATGAATGGAATCATGAATCATGAATCATGAATCGAATCATAAATCATGAATCGAATCATGAATCATGAATCATGAATTGAATCATGAATCATGAATCATGAATCATGAATTGAATCATGAATCATGAATCATGAATCATGAATCATGAATTGAATCAAGAATCATGAATTATGAATCTTAAATCGAATCATGAATCATTAATCATGAATCATGAATTATGAATCATGAATCATGAATCATGAATTGAATCATGAATCATGAATCATGAATCATGAATCGAATCATGAATCGTGAATCATGAATCATGAATTGAATCATGAATCATGAATCATGAATTGAATCATAAATCATGAATCATAAATCATGAATCGAATCATGAATCATGAATCATGAATTATGAATCTTAAATCGAATCATGAATCATGAATCATGAATCGAATCATAAATCATGAATCGAATCATGAATCATGAATCATGAATTGAATCATGAATCATGAATCATGAATCATGAATTGAATCATGAATCATGAATCATGAATCATGAATCATGAATTGAATCAAGAATCATGAATTATGAATCTTAAATCGAATCATGAATCATTAATCATGAATCATGAATTATGAATCATGAATCATGAATCATGAATCATGAATCATGAATCGAATCATAAATCATGAATCGAATCATGAATCATGAATCATGAATCGAATCATGAATCGTGAATCATGAATCATGAATTGAATCATGAATCATGAATCATGAATTGAATCATAAATCATGAATCATAAATCATGAATCGAATCATGAATCATGAATCATGAATCATGAATCATGAATCATGAATTGAATCATGAATCATGAATCATGAATCATGAATCATGAATCATAAATCGAATCATGAATCATGAATCATGAATCGAATCATGAATCATGAATTGAATCATGAATCATGAATCATGAATTGAATCATGAATCGAATCATGAATCATGAATTGAATCATGAATCATGAATCATAAATTGAATCATGAATCATGAATTGAATCATAAATTGAATCATGAATCATGAATTGAATCATGAATCATGAATCTTGAATTGAATCATGAATTGAATTATGAATCATGAATCAAGAATTGAATCATGAATCATGAATCATGAATCATAAATTGAATCATGAATCATGAATCATGAATTGAATCATGAATTGAATCATGAATCATGAATTGAATCATGAATCATGAATCATGAATTGAATCATGAACCATGAATCGAATCATGAATCATGAATTTAATCATGAATTGAATCATGAATCATGAATCGATCCATGAATCTTGAATCATGAATTGAATCATGAATCATGAATCATGAATTGAATAATAAATCATGAATCATGAATCAAATCATGAATCATGAATTGAATCATGAATCGAATCATGAATCATGAATTGAATCATGAATCATGAATCATGAATCATGAATTGCATCATGAATCATGATTCAAGAATCATGAATCGAATCATGAATCATGAATCTAATCATGAATCATGAATTGAATCATGAATCATGAATCATGAATCATGAATCATAAATCATGAATCATGAATTGAATCATAAATCATGAATCATGAATTGAATCATGAATCATGAATCATGAATCATGAATCGAATCATGAATCATGAAACATGAATTATGAATTGAATTATGAATTATGAATCATGAATTGAATAATGAATCATGAATCATGAATCATGAATCATGAATTGAATCATGAATCATGAATCATGAATTGAATCATGAATCATAAATCGAATCATGAATCATGAATCATGAATTGAATCATGAATCATGAATCGAATCATGAATCTTGAATCATGAATTGAATCATGAATCATGAATTGAATAATGAATCATGAATCATTAATCGAATCATGAATCATGAGTCAAGAATCATGAATCGAATCATGAATCATAAATTGAATCATGAATCATGAATCATGAATTGAATCATGAATCATGAATCATGAATCATGAATCATGAATCATTAATCATAAATCGAATCATGAATCATGAATTGAATCATGAATCATGAATCACGAATTATGAATTGAATCATGAATCATTAATCATGAATTGAATCATGAATCATGAATCATGAATCATGAATCATGCATCATGAATCATAAATCAAATCATGAATCATGAATCGAATCATGAATCATGAATCATGAATCATGAATTGAATCATGAATCATGAATCATGAATTGAATCATGAATCATGAATCGAATCATGAATCATGAATCATGAATCATGAATCATAAATCGAATCATGAATCATGAGTTTAATCAGGATTCGAATCATGAATTGAATCATGAATTATGAATTGAATCATGAATCATGAATCTTGAATCATGAATCATGAATCATGAATCGAATCATGAATCATGAATTGAATCATGAATCATGAATTGAATCATGAATTATGAATAATGAATCGAATCATGAATCATGAATCATGAATCATGAATCATGAATCATGAATCATGAATTGAATCATGAATCATGAATCATGAATCATGAATCGAATCATGAATCATTAATCATGAATCATGAATTATGAATCTTAAATCGAATCATGAATCATGAATTATGAATTATGAATCTTAAATCGAATCATGAATCATGAATTATGAATCATGAATCATGAATTGAATCATGAATCATGAATTATGAATCTTAAATCGAATCATGAATCATTAATCATGAATCATGAATTATGAATCTTAAATCGAATCATGAATCATGAATCATGAATCGAATCATAAATCATGAATCGAATCATGAATCATGAATCATGAATTGAATCATGAATCATGAATCATGAATCATGAATTGAATCATGAATCATGAATCATGAATCATGAATCATGAATTGAATCATGAATCCTGAATTATGAATCTTAAATCGAATCATGAATCATTAATCATGAATCATGAATTATGAATCTTAAATCGAAATATGAATCATGAATCATGAATCGAATCATAAATCATGAATCGAATCATGAATCATGAATCATGAATTGAATCATGAATCATGAATCATGAATCATGAATCGAATCATGAATCGTGAATCATGAATCATGAATTGAATCATGAATCATGAATCATGAATTGAATCATATATCATGAATCATAAATCATGAATCGAATCATGAATCATGAATCATGAATCATGAATCGAATCATGAATCATGAATCATGAATTGAATCATGAATCATGAATCATGAATTATGAATTGAATCATGAATCATGAATCATGAATCATGAATTGAATCATGAATCATGAATCATGAATCATGAATCATGAATCATAAATCGAATCATGAATCATGAATCATAAATCGAATCATGAATCATGAATCATGAATCGAATCATGAATCATGAATCATGAATTGAATCATGAATCATGAATCATGAATTGAATCATGAATCATGAATCGAATCATGAATCATGAATCATGAATTGAATCATGAATCATGAATCATGAATTGAATCATGAATCATGAATCGAATCATGAATCATGAATCATGAATCATAAATCATGAATTGAAAAATGAATCATGAATCGAATCATGAATCTTGAATTGTATCATGAATCGAATCATGAATCTTGAATCATGAATTGAATCATGAATCATGAATTTAATAATGAATCATGAATCATAAATCGACTCATGAATCATGAGTCAAGAATCATGAATCGAATCATGAATCATGAATTGAATCATGAATCATGAATCATGAATCATGAATTGAATCATGAATCATAAATAATGAATCATGAATTAAATCATGAATCATGAATCATGAATCGAATCATAAATCATGAATCAAGAATCATGAATGTAATTTTTAATCATGAATTGAATCATGAATCAAATCATGAATTAGATCATGAATCATGAATCATGAATCATGAATCGAATCATGAATCATGAATCATGAATCATGAATCATGAATCATAATTTGAATCATGAATCATGAATCATGAATCATGAATCATAAATCGAATCATGAATCATGAATCATGAATCGAATCATGAATCATGAATTAAATCATGAATAATGAATCATGAATTATGAATTGAATCATGAATCATGATTCATGAATTGAATCATGAATCATGAATCATGAATCATGAATCATGCATCATGAATCATAAATCGAATCATGAATCATGAATCGAATCATGAATCATGAATCATGAATCGAATCATGAATCATGAATCATGAATTGAATCATGAATCATGAATCATGAATTGAATCATGAATCATGAATCATGAATCATGCATCATGCATCATGAATCATAAATCGAATCATGAATCATGAATCGAATCATGAATCATGAATCATGAATCATGAATTGAATCATAAATCATGAATCATGAATTGAATCATGAATCATGAATCATGAATTGAATCATGAATCATGAATCATGAATTATGAATCATAAATCGAATCATGAAATATGAGTTGAATCACGATTCGAATCATGAATTGAATCATGAATCATGAATTGAATCATGAATCATGAATCTTGAATCATGAATCATGAATCATGAATCATAATTTGAATCATAAATCATGAATCATGAATTGAATCATGAATCATGAATCATGAATCATGAATCATGAATCATAAATCGAATCATGAATCATGAATCATGAATCGAATCATGAATCATGAATCATGAATTAAATCATGAATAATGAATCATGAATTATGAATTGAATCATGAATCATGAATCATGAATCATGAATCATGAATCATGAATCATAATTTGAATCATAAATCATGAATCATGAATTGAATCATGAATCATGAATCATGAATCATGAATCATGAATCATAAATCGAATCATGAATCATGAATCATGAATCGAATCATGAATCATGAATCATGAATTAAATCATGAATAATGAATCATGAATTATGAATTGAATCATGAATCATGATTCATGAATTGAATCAGGAATCATGAATCATGAATCATGAATCATGCATCATGAATCATGCATCATGAATCATAAATCGAATCATGAATCATGAATCGAATCATGAATCATGAATCATGAATTGAATCATGAATCATGAATCATGCATCATGCATCATGAATCATGAATCATGAATCATGCATCATGCATCATGAATCATAAATCGAATCATGAATCATGAATCGAATCATGAATCATGAATCATGAATCATGAATTGAATCATAAATCATGAATCATGAATTGAATCATGAATCATGAATCATGAATTGAATCATGAATCATGAATCATGAATTATGAATCATAAATCGAATCATGAAATATGAGTTGAATCACGATTCGAATCATGAATTGAATCATGAATCATGAATTGAATCATGAATCATGAATCTTGAATCATGAATCATGAATTGAATCATGAAACATGAATCGAATCATGAATCATGAGTAAAAAATCATGAATCGAATGATGATTTATGAATTGAATCATGAATCATGAATCATGAATTATGAATTGAATCATGAATCATGAATCATGTATTGAATCATGAATCATGAATCATGAATCATGAATCATGAATTGAATCATAAATCATGAATCATGAATCGAATCATGAATCATGAATCAAGAATCATAAATCGAATCATGAATCATGAATTGAATCATGAATCATGAATCGAATCATGAATAATGAATTGAATCATGAATCGAATCATGAATCATGAATCATGAATTGTATCATGAATCATGAATCGAATCATGAATCTTGAATCATGAATTGAATCATGAATCATGAATCATGAATCATGAATTGAATCATGAATCATGAATCATGAAACATGAATTGAATCATGAATCATGAATCGAATCATGAATCAAATCATGAATTTTGAATCATGAATTGAATCATGAATCATGAATCATGAATTGAATAATGAATCATGAAACATGAATCGAATCATGAATCATGAGTAAAAAATCATGAATCGAATGATGATTTATGAATTGAATCATGAATCATGAATCATGAATTATGAATTGAATCATGAATCATGAATCGTGTATTGAATCATGAATCATGAATCATGAATCATGAATCATGAATTGAATCATAAATCATGAAACATGAATCGAATCATGAATCATGAATCAAGAATCATAAATCGAATCATGAATCATGAATCATGAATTGAATCATGAATCATGAATCATGAATTGAATCATGAATCATGAATCGAATCATGAATCATGAATCATGAATCGAATCATGAATCATGAATCATGAATCGAATCATGAATCATGAATCATGAATCGAATCATGAATCATGAATCATGAATCATGAATTGAATCATGAATCGTGAATCGAATCATGAATAATGAATTGAATCATGAATCAAATCATGAATCATGAATCATGAATTGTATCATGAATCATGAATCGAATCATGAATCTTGAATCATGAATTGAATCATGAATCGAATCATGAATCATGAATTGAATCATGAATCATGAATCATGAATCATGAATTGAATCATGAATCATGAATCATGAATTGAATCATGAATCATGAATCATGAATCGAATCATGAATCATGAATCGAATCATGAATCTTGAATCATGAATTGAATCATGAATCATGAATCATAAATCATGAATTGAATAACGAATCATGAAACATGAATCGAATCATGAATCATGAGTAAAAAATCATGAATTGAATCATGAATTATGAATTGAATCATGAATCATGTATTGAATCATGAATCATGAATCATGAATCATGAATCATGAATTGAATCATAAATCATGAATCATGAATCGAATCATGAATCATGAATCAAGAATCATAAATCGAATCATAAATCGTGAATCGAATCATGAATCATGAATCATGAATTGAATCATAAATCGTAAATCATAAATCGAATCATGAATCATGAATCATGAATCATGAATCATGAATTGAATCATGAATCATAAATCATGAATTGAATCATGAATCATGAATCATGAATCATGAATTGAATCATGAATCATGAATTGAATCATAAATCATGAATCATGAATCATGAATTAAATCATGAATCATGAATCATGAATTGAATCATGAATCATGAATCATGAATTGAATCATGAATCGAATCATGAATCATGAATTGAATCATGAATCATGAATCATAAATTGAAACATGAATCATGAATTGAATCATGAATCATGAATCATGAATTGAATCATGAGTCATGAATCTTGAATTGAATCATGAATTAAATTATGAATCATGAATCAAGAATTGAATCATGAATCATGAATCATGAATTGAATCATGAGTCATGAATCTTGAATTGAATCATGAATTAAAATATGAATCATGAATCAAGAATTGAATCATAAATCATTAATTGAATCATGAATCATGAATCATGAATCATGAATTAAATCCTGAATCATAAATTGAATTATGAATTGAATCATGAATCATGAATCATAAATTGAACCATGAATCATGAATCATGAAGTGAATAATGAATTGAATTATGAATCATGATTCATGAATTGAATCATGAATTGAATCATGAATTATAAATTAAATCATGAATCATGAATTGAATCATGAAATGAATCATGAATCATGAATTGAATCATGAATCATGAATCATGAATCATGAATCATGAATTGAATCATGAATCATGAATCATGAATCATGAATTGAATCATAAATCATGAATCATGAATTGAATCATGAATCGAATCATGAATCATGAATTGAATCATGAATCATGAATCATAAATTGAATCATGAATCATGAATTGAATCATGAATCATGAGTCATGAATTGAATCATGAATCATGAATCTTGAATTGAATCATGAATTGAATTATGAATCATGAATCAAGAATTGAATCATGAATCATGAATCATGAATCATAAATTGAATCATGAATCATGAATCATGAATTGAATCATGAATTGAATCATGAATCATGAATCATGAATTGAATCATGAATCATGAATCATGAATTGAATCATGAATCATGAATCATGAATTTAATCATGAATCGAATCATGAATCATGAATTGTATCATGAATCATGAATCGAATCATGAATCTTGAATCATGAATTGAATCATGAATCATGAATCGAATCACAAATCTTGAATCATGAATTGAATCATGGATCATGAATCATGAATTGAATAATGAATCATGAATCATGAATCGAATCATGAATCATGAATTGAATCATGAATCGAATCATGAATCATCAATTGAATCATGTATCATGAATCATGAATCATGAATCATGAATTGAATCATGAATCATGATTCAAGAATCATGAATCGAATCATGAATCATGAATCGAATCATGAATCATGAATCATGAATTGAATCATGAATCATGAATCATGAATCATGAATCGAATCATGAATCATGAATCATGAATCATGAATCATGAATCGAATCATGAATCATGAATCATGAATTATGTAGTGAATCATGAATTGAATCATGAATCATGATTCATTAATTGAATCATGAATTGAATCATGAGTTATAAATTAAATCATGAATCATGAATTGAATCATGAAATGAATCATGAATCATGAATTGAATCATGAATCATGAATCATGAATCATGAATTGAATCATGAATCATGAATCATAAATTGAATCATGAATCATGAATCATGAATTGAATCATGAATCGAATCATGAATCATGAATTGAATCATGAATCATGAATCATAAATTGAATCATGACTCATGAATTGAATCATGAATCATGAATCATGAATTGAATCATGAATCATGAATCTTGAATTGAATCATGAATTGAATTATGAATCATGAATCATGAATTGAATCATGAATCATGAATCACGAATTGAATCATGAACCATGAATCGAATCATGAATCATGAATTTAATCATGAATCGAATCATGAATTGAATCATGAATCATGAATCGATCCATGAATCTTGAATCATGAATTGAATCATGAATCATGAATCATGAATTGAATAATAAATCATGAATCATGAATCAAATCATGAATCATGAATTGAATCATGAATCGAATCATGAATCATGAATTGAATCATGAATCATGAATCATGAATCATGAATTGAATCATGAATCATGATTCAAGAATCATGAATCATGATTCAAGAATCATGAATCATGATTCAAGAATCATGAATCGAATCATGAATCATGAATCGAATCATGAATCATGAATTGAATCATGAATCATGAATCATGAATCATGAATCATGAATCATGAATCATGAATCATAAATCATGAATCATGAATTGAATCATAAATCATGAATCATGAATTGAATCATGAATCATGAATCATGAATCATGAATCATGAATCATGAATCGAATCATGAATCATGAATCATGAATTATGAATTGAATTATGAATTATGAATCATGAATTGAATAATGAATCATGAATCATGAATCATGAATCATGAATTGAATCATGAATCATGAATCATGAATTGAATCATGAATCATGAATCGAATCATGAATCATGAATCATGAATTGAATCATGAATCATGAATCGAATCATGAATCTTGAATCATGAATTGAATCATGAATCATGAATTGAATCATGAATCATGAATTGAATAATGAATCATGAATCATTAATCGAATCATGAATCATGAGTCAAGAATCATGAATCGAATCATGAATCATGAATTGAATCATGAATCATGAATCATGAATCATGAATTGAATCATGAATCATGAATCATTAATCATAAATCGAATCATGAATCATGAATTGAATCATGAATCATGAATTATGAATTGAATCATGAATCATGAATCATGCATTGAATCATGAATCATGAATCATGAATCATTAATCATGCATCATGAATCATAAATCAAATCATAAATCATGAATCGAATCATGAATCATGAATCATGAATCATGAATTGAATCATGAATCATGAATCATGAATTGAATCATGAATCATGAATCGAATCATGAATCATGAATCATGAATCATGAATCATGAATCATGAATCATAAATCGAATCATGAATCATGAGTTTAATCAGTATTCGAATCATGAATTGAATCATGAATCATGAATTGAATCATGAATCATGAATCTTGAATCATGAATCATGAATTGAATCATGAATCATGAATTGAATCATGAATCATGAATAATGAATCATGAATCATGAATCATGAATCATGAATCATGAATCGAATCATGAATCATGAATCATGAATTGAATCATGAATCATGAATCATGAATTGAATCATGAATCATGAATCATGAATCATGAATCGAATCATGAATCATGAATCGAATCATGAATCATGAATCATGAATCATGAATCGAATCATGAATCATTAATCATGAATCATGAATTATGAATCTTAAATCGAATCATGAATCATGAATTATGAATCATGAATCATGAATTGAATCATGAATCATGAATTATGAATCTTAAATCGAATCATGAATCATTAATCATGAATCATGAATTATGAATCTTAAATCGAATCATGAATCATGAATCGAATCAATAAATCATGAATCGAATCATGAATCATGAATTGAATCATGAATCATGAATCATGAATTGAATCATGAATTATGAATCATGAATCATAAATCATGAATCATGAATTGAATCATGAATCATGAATTATGAATCTTAAATCGAATCATGAATCATTAATCATGAATCATGAATTATGAATCTTAAATCGAATCATGAATCATGAATTATGAATCGAATCATAAATCATGAATCGAATCATGAATCATGAATCATGAATTGAATCATGAATCATGAATCATGAATCGTGAATCATGAATCATGAATCGTGAATCATGAATTATGAATTGAATCATGAATCATGAATCATGAATTGAATCATAAATCATGAATCATAAATCATGAATCGAATCATGAATCATGAATCATGAATCATGAATCATGAATCGAATCATGAATCATGAATCATGAATCATGAATCATGAATCATGAATTGAATCATGAATCATGAATCATGAATCATGCATCATGAATCATAAATCAAATCATGAATCATGAATCGAATCATGAATCATGAATCATGAATCAAGAATTGAATCATGAATCATGAATCATGAATTGAATCATGAATCATGAATCGAATCATGAATCATGAATCATGAATCATGAATCATGAATCATAAATCGAATCATGAATCATGAGTTTAATCAGGATTCGAATCATGAATTGAATCATGAATCATGAATTGAATCATGAATCATGAATCTTGAATCATGAATCATGAATTGAATCATGAATCATGAATTGAATCATGAATCATGAATTGAATCATGAATCATGAATCATGAATCATGAATCGAATCATGAATCATGAATCATGAATCATGAATCATGAATCGAATCATGAATCATGAATCATGAATTATGTAGTGAATCATGAATTGAATCATGAATCATGATTCATGAATTGAATCATGAATTGAATCATGAGTTATAAATTAAATCATGAATCATGAATTGAATCATGAAATGAATCATGAATCATGAATTGAATCATGAATCATGAATCATGAATCATGAATTGAATCATGAATCATGAATCATAAATTGAATCATGAATCATGAATCATGAATTGAATCATGAATCGAATCATGAATCATGAATTGAATCATGAATCATGAATCATAAATTGAATCATGAATCATGAATTGAATCATAAATCATGAATCATGAATTGAATCATGAATCATGAAATTGATTCATATTACAATGATTCATGAAATATATGAATCATGAACTTGAATCATGAATCATGATCACAAATTGAATCATGAACCATGAATCGAATCATGAATCATGAATTTAATCATGAATCGAATCATGAATTGAATCATGAATCATGAATCGATCCATGAATCTTGAATCATGAATTGAATCATGAATCATGAATCATGAATTGAATAATAAATCATGAATCATGAATCAAATCATGAATCATGAATTGAATCATGAATCGAATCATGAATCATGAATTGAATTATGAATCATGAATCATGAATTGAATCATGAATCATGATTCAAAAATCATGAATCGAATCATGAATCATGAATCGAATCATGAATCATGAATCATGAATTGAATCATGAATCATGAATCATGAATCATGAATCATGAATCATGAATCATAAATCATGAATCATGAATTGAATCATAAATCATGAATCATGAATTGAATCATGAATCATGAATCATGAATCATGAATCATGAATCATGAATCATGAATCGAATCATGAATCATGAATCATGAATTATGAATTGAATTATGAATTATGAATCATGAATTGAATAATGAATCATGAATCATGAATCATGAATCATGAATTGAATCATGAATCATGAATCATGAATTGAATCATGAATCATGAATCTAATCATGAATCATGAATCATGAATTGAATCATGAATCATGAATCGAATCATGAATCTTGAATCATGAATTGAATCATGAATCATGAATTGAATCATGAATCATGAATTGAATAATGAATCATGAATCATTAATCGAATCATGAATCATGAGTCAAGAATCATGAATCGAATCATGAATCATGAATTGAATCATGAATCATGAATCATGAATCATTAATCATAAATCGAATCATGAATCATGAATTGAATCATGAATCATGAATCATGAATTATGAATTGAATCATGAATCATGAATCATGAATTGAATCATGAATCATGAATCATGAATCATTAATCATGCATCATGAATCATAAATCAAATCATAAATCATGAATCGAATCATGAATCATGAATCATGAATCATGAATTGAATCATGAATCATGAATCATGAATTGAATCATGAATCATGAATCGAATCATGAATCATGAATCATGAATCATGAATCATAAATCGAATCATGAATCATGAGTTTAATCAGGATTCGAATCATGAATTGAATCATGAATCATGAATTGAATCATGAATCATGAATCTTGAATCATGAATCATGAATTGAATCATGAATCATGAATTGAATCATGAATCATGAATAATGAATCATGAATCATGAATCATGAATCATGAATCATGAATCATGAATCATGAATCATGAATCAAATCATGAATCATGAATTGAATCATGAATCATGAATCATGAATTGAATCATGAATCATGAATCATGAATCATGAATCGAATCATGAATCATGAATCGAATCATGAATTGAATCATGAATCATGAATCATGAATCATGAATCGAATCATGAATCATGAATCGAATCATGAATCATGAATCATGAATCATGAATCGAATCATGAATCATTAATCATGAATCATGAATTATGAATCTTAAATCGAATCATGAATCATGAATTATGAATTATGAATCTTAAATCGAATCATGAATCATGAATTATGAATCATGAATCATGAATTGAATCATGAATCATGAATTATGAATCTTAAATCGAATCATGAATCATTAATCATGAATCATGAATTATGAATCTTAAATCGAATCATGAATCATGAATCATGAATCGAATCATAAATCATGAATCGAATCATGAATCATGAATCATGAATTGAATCATGAATCATGAATCATTAATTGAATCATGAATTATGAATCATGAATCATAAATCATGAATCATGAATTGAATCATGAATCATGAATTATGAATCTTAAATCGAATCATGAATCATTAATCATGAATCATGAATTATGAATCTTAAATCGAATCATGAATCATGAATCATGAATCGAATCATAAATCATGAATCGAATCATGAATCATGAATCATGAATTGAATCATGAATCATGAATCATGAATCGTGAATCATGAATCATGAATCGTGAATCATGAATTATGAATTGAATCATGAATCATGAATCATGAATTGAATCATAAATCATGAATCATAAATCATGAATCGAATCATGAATCATGAATCATGAATCATGAATCATGAATCGAATCATGAATCATGAATCATGAATCATGAATCATGAATCATGAATCATGAATTGAATCATGAATCATGAATCATGAATCATGCATCATGAATCATAAATCAAATCATGAATCATGAATCGAATCATGAATCATGAATCATGAATCAAGAATTGAATCATGAATCATGAATCATGAATTGAATCATGAATCATGAATCGAATCATGAATCATGAATCATGAATCATGAATCATGAATCATAAATCGAATCATGAATCATGAGTTTAATCAGGATTCGAATCATGAATTGAATCATCAATCATGAATCTTGAATCATGAATCATGAATTGAATCATGAATTGAATCATGAATCATGAATAATGAATCATGAATCATGAATCATGAATCATGAATCATGAATCGAATCATGAATCATGAATTGAATCATGAATCATGAATCATGAATCATGAATTGAATCATGAATCATGAATCATGAATCGAATCATGAATCATGAATCATGAATCATGAATCATGAATCGAATCATGAATCATTAATCATGAATCATGAATTATGAATCTTAAATCGAATCATGAATCATGAATTATGAATTATGAATCTTAAATCGAATCATGAATCATGAATTATGAATCATGAATCATGAATTGAATCATGAATCATGAATTATGAATCTTAAATCGAATCATGAATCATGAATCATGAATCGAATCATAAATCATGAATCGAATCATGAATCATGAATCATGAATTGAATCATGAATCATGAATCATGAATCATGAATTGAATCATGAATCATGAATCATGAATCTTGAATCATGAATCATGAATTGAATCATGAAACATGAATTATGAATCTTAAATCGAATCATGAATCATTAATCATGAATCATGAATTATGAATCTTAAATCGAATCATGAATCATGAATCATGAATCGAATCATAAATCATGAATCGAATCATGAATCATGAATCATGAATTGAATCATGAATCATGAATCATGAATCATAAATCGAATCATGAATCGTGAACCATGAATCATGAATTGAATCATGAATCATGAATCATGAATTAAATCATAAATCATGAATCATAAATCATGAATCGAATCATGAATCATGAATCATGAATCGAATCATGAATCATGAATCATGAATCATGAATCATGAATCATGAATTGAATCATGAATCATGAATCATGAATCATGAATCGAATCATGAATCATAAATCGAATCATGAATCATGAATCATGAATCGAATCATGAATCATGAATTGAATCATGAATCATGAATCATGAATTGAATCATGAATCGAATCATGAATCATGAATTGAATCATGAATCATGAATCATAAATTGAATCATGAATCATGAATTGAATCATGAATCATGAATCATGAATTGAATCATGAATCATGAATCTTGAATTGAATCATGAATTGAATTATGAATCATGAATCAAGAATTGAATCATGAATCATGAATCATGAATCATAAATTGAATCATGAATCATGAATTGAATCATGAATTGAATCATGAATCATGAATCATGAATTGAATAATAAATCATGAATCATGAATCATGAATCATGAATTTAATCATGAATCGAATCATGAATTGAATCATGAATCATGAATCGATCCATGAATCTTGAATCATGAATTGAATCATGAATCATGAATCATGAATTGAATAATAAATCATGAATCATGAATCAAATCATGAATCATGAATTGAATCATGAATCGAATCATGAATCATGATTGAATCATGAATCATGAATCATGAATTGAATCATGAATCATGATTCAAGAATCATGAATCGAATCATGAATCATGAATCGAATCATGAATCATGAATCATGAATTGAATCATGAATCATGAATCATAAATCATGAATCATGAATTGAATCATGAATCATGATTATGAATCTTAAATCGAATCATGAATCATTAATCATGAATCATGAATTATGAATCTTAAATCGAATCATGAATCATGAATCGAATCATAAATCATGAATCGAATCATGAATCATGAATCATGAATTGAATCATGAATCATGAATCATGAATCGTGAATCATGAATCATGAATCGTGAAGCATGATTCATGAATTGAATCATGAATTGAATCATGAGTTATAAATTTAAATCATGAATCATGAATTGAATCATGAAATGAATCATGAATCATGAATTGAATCATGAATCATGAATCATGAATCATGAATTGAATCATGAATCATGAATCATGAATCATAAATTGAATCATGAATCATGAATCATGAATTGAATCATGAATCGAATCATGAATCATGAATTGAATCATGAATCATGAATCATAAATTGAATCATGAATCATGAATTGAATCATAAATCATGAATCATGAATTGAATCATGAATCATGAATCTTGAATTGAATCATGATGAATTATGAATCATGAATCATGAATTGAATCATGAATCATGAATCACGAATTGAATCATGAACCATGAATCGAATCATGAATCATGAATTTAATCATGAATCGAATCATGAATTGAATCATGAATCATGAATCGATCCATGAATCTTGAATCATGAATTGAATCATGAATCATGAATCATGAATTGAATAATAAATCATGAATCATGAATCAAATCATGAATCATGAATTGAATCATGAATCGAATCATGAATCATGAATTGAATCATGAATCATGAATCATGAATCATGAATTGAATCATGAATCATGATTCAAGAATCATGAATCGAATCATGAATCATGAATCGAATCATGAATCATGAATCATGAATTGAATCATGAATCATGAATCATGAATCATGAATCATGAATCATGAATCATAAATCATGAATCATGAATTGAATCATAAATCATGAATCATGAATTGAATCATGAATCATGAATCATGAATCATGAATCATGAATCGAATCATGATCATGAATCATGAATTATGAATTGAATTATGAATTATGAATCAAGAATTGAATAATGAATCATGAATCATGAATCATGAATCATGAATTGAATCATGAATCATGAATCATGAATTGAATCATGAATCATGAATCGAATCATGAATCTTGAATCATGAATTGAATCATGATTCATGAATTGAATCATAAATCATGAATTGAATAATGAATCATGAATCATTAATCGAATCATGAATCATGAGTCAAGAATCATGAATCAAATCATGAATCATGAATTGAATCATGAATCATGAATCATGAATCATTAATCATAAATTGAATCATGAATCATGATTGAATCATGAATCATGAATCATGAATTATGAATTGAATCATGAATCATGAATCATGAATTGAATCATGAATCATGAATCATGAATCATTAATCATGCATCATGAATCATAAATCAAATCATAAATTATGAATCGAATCATGAATCATGAATCATGAATCATGAATTGAATCATGAATCATGAATCATGAATTGAATCATGAATCATGAATCGAATCATGAATCATGAATCATGAATCATGAATCATGAATCATAAATCGAATCATGAATCATGAGTTTAATCAGGATTCGAATCATGAATTGAATCATGAATCATGAATTGAATCATGAATCATGAATCTTGAATCATGAATCATGAATTGAATCATGAATCATGAATTGAATCATGAATCATGAATTGAATCATGAATCATGAATAATGAATCATGAATCATGAATCATGAATCATGAATCATGAATCATGAATCATGAATCATGAATCAAATCATGAATCATGAATTGAATCATGAATCATGAATCATGAATTGAATCATGAATCATGAATCATGAATCGAATCATGAATCATGAATCATGAATCATGAATCGAATCATGAATCATTAATCATGAATCATGAATTAGGAATCTTAAATCGAATCATGAATCATGAATTATGAATTATGAATCTTAAATCGAATCATGAATCATGAATTATGAATCATGAATCATGAATTGAATCATGAATCATGAATTATGAATCTTAAATCGAATCATGAATCATTAATCATGAATCATGAATTATGAATCTTAAATCGAATCATGAATCATGAATCATGAATCGAATCATAAATCATGAATCGAATCATGAATCATGAATCATGAATTGAATCATGAATCATGAATCATGAATTGAATCATGAATTATGAATCATGAATCATAAATCATGAATCATGAATTGAATCATGAATCATGAATTATGAATCTTAAATCGAATCATGAATCATTAATCATGAATCATGAATTATGAATCTTAAATCGAATCATGAATCATGAATCATGAATCGAATCATAAATCATGAATCGAATCATGAATCATGAATCATGAATTGAATCATGAATCATGAATCATGAATCGTGAATCATGAATCATGAATCGTGAATCATGAATTATGAATTGAATCATGAATCATGAATCATGAATTGAATCATAAATCATGAATCATAAATCATGAATCGAATCATGAATCATGAATCATGAATCATGAATCGAATCATGAATCATGAATCATGAATCATGAATCATGAATCATGAATTGAATCATGAATCATGAATCATGAATCATGCATCATGAATCATAAATCAAATCATGAATCATGAATCGAATCATGAATCATGAATCATGAATCAAGAATTGAATCATGAATCATGAATCATGAATTGAATCATGAATCATGAATCGAATCATGAATCATGAATCATGAATCATGAATCATGAATCATAAATCGAATCATGAATCATGAGTTTAATCAGGATTCGAATCATGAATTGAATCATGAATCATGAATTGGAATCATGAATCATGAATCTTGAATCATGAATCATGAATTGAATCATGAATTGAATCATGAATCATGAATTATGAATCTTAAATCGAATCATGAATCATTAATCATGAATCATGAATTATGAATCTTAAATCGAATCATGAATCATGAATCATGAATCGAATCATAAATCATTGAATCGAATCATGAATCATGAATCATGAATTGAATCATGAATCATGAATCATGAATTGAATCATGAATTATGAATCATGAATCATAAATCATGAATCATGAATTGAATCATGAATCATGAATTATGAATCTTAAATCGAATCATGAATCATTAATCATGAATCATGAATTATGAATCTTAAATCGAATCATGAATCATGAATCGAATCATAATCATGAATCGAATCATGAATCATGAATCATGAATTGAATCATGAATCATGAATCATAATTCGTGAATCATGAATCATGAATCGTGAATCATGAATTATGAATTGAATCATGAATCATGAATCATGAATTGAATCATAAATCATGAATCATAAATCATGAATCGAATCATGAATCATGAATCATGAATCATGAATCGAATCATGAATCATGAATCATGAATCATGAATCATGAATCATGAATTGAATCATGAATCATGAATCATGAATCATGCATCATGAATCATAAATCAAATCATGAATCATGAATCGAATCATGAATCATGAATCATGAATCAAGAATTGAATCATGAATCATGAATCATGAATTGAATCATGAATCATGAATCGAATCATGAATCATGAATCATGAATCATGAATCATGAATCATAAATCGAATCATGAATCATGAGTTTAATCAGGATTCGAATCATGAATTGAATCATGAATCATGAATTGAATCATGAATCATGAATCTTGAATCATGAATCATGAATTGAATCATGAATTGAATCATGAATCATGAATAATGAATCATGAATCATGAATCATGAATCATGAATCATGAATCGAATCATGAATCATGAATTGAATCATGAATCATGAATCATGAATCATGAATTGAATCATGAATCATGAATCATGAATCATGAATCGAATCATGAATCATGAATCATGAATCATGAATCATGAATCGAATCATGAATCATTAATCATGAATTCATGAATTATGAATCTTAAATCGAATCATGAATCATGAATTATGAATTATGAATCTTAAATCGAATCATGAATCATGAATTATGAATCATGAATCATGAATTGAATCATGAATCATGAATTATGAATCTTAAATCGAATCATGAATCATGAATCATGAATCGAATCATAAATCATGAATCGAATCATGAATCATGAATCATGAATTGAATCATGAATCATGAATCATGAATCATGAATTGAATCATGAATCATTAATCATGAATCATGAATCATGAATCATGAATTGAATCATGAAACATGAATTATGAATCTTAAATCGAATCATGAATCATTAATCATGAATCATGAATTATGAATCTTAAATCGAATCATGAATCATGAATCATGAATCGAATCATAAATCATGAATCGAATCATGAATCATGAATCATGAATTGAATCATGAATCATGAATCATGAATCATAAATCGAATCATGAATCGTGAACCATGAATCATGAATTGAATCATGAATCATGAATCATGAATTAAATCATAAATCATGAATCATAAATCATGAATCGAATCATGAATCATGAATCTTGAATCGAATCATGAATCATGAATCATGAATCATGAATCATGAATCATGAATTGAATCATGAATCATGAATCATGAATCATGAATCGAATCATGAATCATAAATCGAATCATGAATCATGAATCATGAATCGAATCATGAATCATGAATTGAATCATGAATCATGAATCATGAATTGAATCATGAATCGAATCATGAATCATGAATTGAATCATGAATCATGAATCATAAATTGAATCATGAATCATGAATTGAATCATGAATCATGAATCATGAATTGAATCATGAATCATGAATCTTGAATTGAATCATGAATTGAATTATGAATCATGAATCAAGAATTGAATCATGATCATGAATCATGAATCATAAATTGAATCATGAATCATGAATTGAATCATGAATTGAATCATGAATCATGAATCATGAATTGAATCATGAATCATGAATCATGAATTGAATAATAAATCATGAATCATGAATCATGAATTTAATCATGAATCGAATCATGAATTGAATCATGAATCATGAATCGATCCATGAATCTTGAATCATGAATTGAATCATGAATCATGAATCATGAATTGAATAATAAATCATGAATCATGAATCAAATCATGAATCATGAATTGAATCATGAATCGAATCATGAATCATGAATTGAATCATGAATCATGAATCATGAATTGAATCATGAATCATGATTCAAGAATCATGAATCGAATCATGAATCATGAATCGAATCATGAATCATGAATCATGAATTGAATCATGAATCATGAATCATAAATCATGAATCATGAATTGAATCATGAATCATGAATTATGAATCTTAAATCGAATCATGAATCATTAATCATGAATCATGAATTATGAATCTTAAATCGAATCATGAATCATGAATCATGAATCGAATCATAAATCATGAATCGAATCATGAATCATGAATCATGAATTGAATCATGAATCATGAATCATGAATCGTGAATCATGAATCATGAATCGTGAAGCATGAATCATGAATTGAATCATGAATCATGAATCATGAATTGAATCATAAATCATGAATCATAAATCATGAATCGAATCATGAATCATGAATCATGAATCATGAATCGAATCATGAATCATGAATCATGAATCATGAATCATGAATCATGAATCATGAATTGAATCATGAATCATGAATCATGAATCATGCATCATGAATCATAAATCAAATCATGAATCATGAATCGAATCATGAATCATGAATCATGAATCATGAATTGAATCATGAATCATGAATCATGAATTGAATCATGAATCATGATCGAATCATGAATCATGAATCATGAATCATGAATCATGAATCATAAATCGAATCATGAATCATGAGTTTAATCAGGATTCGAATCATGAATTGAATCATGAATCATGAATTGAATCATGAATCATGAATCTTGAATCATGAATCATGAATTGAATCATGAATCATGAATTGAATCATGAATCATGAATATTGAATCATGAATCATGAATCATGAATCATGAATCATGAATCATGAATCGAATCATGAATCATGAATTGAATCATGAATCATGAATCATGAATCATGAATTGAATCATGAATCATGAATCATGAATCATGAATCGAATCATGAATCATGAATCGAATCATGAATCATGAATCATGAATCATGAATCGAATCATGAATCATTAATCATGAATCATGAATTATGAATCTTAAATCGAATCATGAATCATGAATTATGAATCATGAATCATGAATTGAATCATGAATCATGAATTATGAATCTAAATCGAATCATGAATCATTAATCATGAATCATGAATTATGAATCTTAAATCGAATCATGAATCATGAATTATGAATCATGAATCATGAATTGAATCATGAATCATGAATTATGAATCTTAAATCGAATCATGAATCATTAATCATGAATCATGAATTATGAATCTTAAATCGAATCATGAATCATGAATCATGAATCGAATCATGAATCATGAATCGAATCATGAATCATGAATCATGAATTGAATCATGAATCATGAATCATGAATCATAAATCGAATCATGAATCGTGAACCATGAATCATGAATTGAATCATGAATCATGAATCATGAATTGAATCATAAATCATGAATCATAAATCAAGAATCGAATCATGAATCATGAATCATGAATCATGAATCATGAATCGAATCATGAATCATGAATCATGAATCATGAATCATGAATCATGAATTGAATCATGAATCATGAATCATGAATCGAATCATGAATCATAATCGAATCATGAATCATGAATCATGAATCGAATCATGAATCATTAATTGAATCATGAATCATGAATCATGATTGAATCATGAATCAAATCATGAATCATGAATTGAATCATGAATCATGAATCATAAATTGAATCCTGAATCATGAATTGAATCATGAATCATGAATCTTGAATTGAATCATGAATTGAATTATGAATCATGAATCAAGAATTGAATCATGAATCATGAATCATGAATCATAAATTGAATCATGAATCATGAATCATGAATTGAATCATGAATCATGAATCATGAATCATAAATCGAATCATGAATCGTGAACCATGAATCATGAATTGAATCATGAATCATGAATCATGAATTGAATCATAAATCATGAATCATAAATCATGAATCGAATCATGAATCATGAATCATGAATCGAATCATGAATCACGAATCATGAATCATGAATCATGAATCATGAATTGAATCATGAATCATGAATCATGAATCGAATCATGAATCATAAATCGAATCATGAATCATGAATCATGAATCGAATCATGAATCATGAATTGAATCATGAATCATGAATCATGAATTGAATCATGAATCGAATCATGAATCATGAATTGAATCATGAATCATGAATCATAAATTGAATCATGAATCATGAATTGAATCATGAATCATGAATCTTGAATTGAATCATGAATTGAATTATGAATCATGAATCAAGAATTGAATCATGAATCATGAATCATGAATCATAAATTGAATCATGAATCATGAATCATGAATTGAATCATGAATTGAATCATGAATCATGAATTGAATCATGAATCATGAATCATGAATTGAATCATGAACATGAATCGAATCATGAATCATGAATTTAATCATGAATCGAATCATGAATTGAATCATGAATCATGAATTGATCCATGAATCTTGAATCATGAATTGAATCATGAATCATGAATCATGAATTGAATAATAAATCATGAATCATGAATCAAATCATGAATCATGAATTGAATCATGAATCGAATCATGAATCATGAATTGAATCATGAATCATGAATCATGAATTGAATCATGAATCATGATTCAAGAATCATGAATCGAATCATGAATCATGAATTGAATCATGAATCATGAATCATGAATTGAATCATGAATCATGAAACATGAATCATGAATCATGAATCATAAATCATGAATCATGAATTGAATCATAATCATGAATCATGAATTGAATCATGAATCATGAATCATGAATCATGAATCGAATCATGAATCATGAATCATGAATTATGAATTGAATTATGAATTATGAATCATGAATTGAATAATGAATCATAAATCGAATCATGAATCATTAATCATGAATTGAATCATGAATCATGAATCGAATCATGAATCTTGAATCATGAATTGAATCATGAATCATGAATTGAATAATGAATCATGAATCATTAATCGAATCATGAATCATGAGTCAAGGAATCATGAATCGAATCATGAATCATGAATTGAATCATGAATCATGAATTGAATCATGAATCATGAGTCAAGAATCATGAATCGAATGATGAATCATGAATCATGAACCATGAATCATGAATCATAAATCGAATCATGAATCATGAATTGAATCATGAATCATGAATCATGAATTGAATCATAAATCAAGAATCAAGAATCATGAATCATGGATCATGAATTGAATCATGAATCATGAATCATGAATTGAATCATGAATCATGAATCATGAATTGAATCATAAATCAAGAATCATGAATCATGAATCATGGATCATGAATTGAATCATGAATCATGAATCATGATTGAATCATGCATCATGAATCATGAAGTGAATCATGAATTGAATCATGAATCATGATTCATGAATTGAATTATGAATTGAATCATGAATTATAAATTAAATCATGAATCATGAATTGAATCATGAATTGAATCATGAATCATGAATTGAATCATGAATCATGAATCATGAATTGAATCATGAAACATGAATTGAATCATGAATCATGAATCATGAATCATGAATTGAATCATGAATCATGAATTATGAATTGAATCATGAATCGAATCATGAATCATGAATTGAATCATGAATCATGAATCATAAATTGAATCATGAATCATGAATTGAATCATGAATCGAATCATGAATCATGAATTGAATCATGAATCATGAATCATAATTGAATCATGAATCATGAATTGAATCATGAATCATGAATCATGAATCATGATTGAATCATGAATCATGAATCTTTAATTGAATCATGAATTGAATTATGAATCATGAATTAAGAATTGAATCATGAATAAGGAATCAGGAATCATGAATCATGAATTGAATCATGAATCATGAATCATGATTGAATCATGAATTGAATCATGAATCATGAATTGAATCATGAATCATGAATTGAATCATGAATTATGAATCGAATCATGAATCATGAATTGAATCATGAATCGAATCATGAATCATGAATTGTATCATGAATCATGAATCGAATCATGAATCTTGAATCATGAATTGAATCATGAATCACGAATCATGAATTGAATAATGAATCATGAATCATGAATCGAATCAAGAATCATGAGTCAAGAATCAAGAATCGAATCATGAATCATGAATTGAATCATGAATCATGAATCATGAATTATGAATTGAATCATTTATCATAAATCATGAATCATGAATCGAATCATGAATCATTAATCATGAATTGAATCATGAATCATGAATCATGAATTATGAATTGAATCATTTATCGTGAATCATGAATCATGAATCGAATCATGAATCATTAATCATGAATTGAATCATGAATCATGAATCATGAATTATGAATTGAATCATTTATCGTGAATCATGAAACATGAATCGAATCATGAATCATTAATCATGAATCATAAATCATGAATCATGAATTGAATCATGAATCATGAATCATGAATTTAATCATAAATCATGAATCATGAATCATGAATCATAAATTGAATCATGAATCATGAATCATGAATTGAAACATGAATCATGAATCATGAATTATGAATTAAATCATGAATCATGAATCATGAATTGAATCGTGAATGATGAATCATGAATCATGAATCATGAATTGAATCATGAATTGAATCATGAATCATGAATCATGAATTGAATCATGAATCGAATCATGAATCATGAATCATGAATCATAAATCGAATCATGAATCGAATCATGAATCATGAATCATGAATTCAATCATGAATCATTAATCAAATCATGAATCATGAATCATGAATTGAATCATGAATCATGAATCATGAATCATGAATTGAATCATGAATCATGAATCTAGAATCATGAATCATGAATCATGAATTCAATCATGAATCATTAATCAAATCATGAATCATGAATCATGAATTGAATCATGAATCATGAATCATGAATCATGAATTGAATCATGAATCATGAATCTAGAATCATGAATCATGAATCATGAATCGAATCATGAATCATGAATCATGAATCATGAATCATGAATTGAATCATAAATCATGAATCATGAATTGAATCATGAATCATGAATCGAATCATGAATCATGAATCATGAATTGAATCATGAATCATGATCATGAATTGAATCATGAATCGAATCATGAATCATGAATCATGAATTCTATCATGATTCATGAATCAAATCATGAATCTTGAATCATGAATTGAATCATGAATCATGAATCATGAATCATGAATTTAATCATGAATCAGGAATCATGAATTGAATCATGAATCATGAATCGAATCATGAATTATGAATCATGAATTAAATAATGAATCATGAATCATGAATCGAATCATGAATCATGAGTAAAAAATCATGAATCGAATCATGAATCATGAGTAAAAAATCATGAATCGAATGATGAATCATGAATTGAATCATGAATCATGATTATGAATTGTATCATGAATCATGAATCATGAATTGAATCATGAATCATGAATCATGAATCATGAATTGAATCATGAATCAAGAATCATGAATTGAATCATGAATCATGAATTGAATCATGAATCGAATCATGAATCATGAATTGAATCATGAATCATGAATCATAAATTGAATCATGAATCATGAATTGAATCATGAATCGAATCATGAATCATGAATTGAATCATGAATCATGAATCATAAATTGAATCATGAATCATGAATTGAATCATGAATCATGAATCATGAATCATGAATTGAATCATGAATCATGAATCTTTAATTGAATCATGAATTGAATTATGAATCATGAATTAAGAATTGAATCATGAATCAGGAATCATGATTTATGAATCATAAATTGAATCATGAATCATGAATCATGAATTGAATCATGAATTAAATCATGAATCATGAATCATAAATTGAATCATGAATCATGAATCATGAATTGAATCATGAATTGAATCATGAATCATGAACCATGAATTGAATCATGAATCATGAATTGAATCATGAATTATGAATCGAATCATGAATCATGAATTGAATCATGAATCGAATCATGAATCATGAATTGTATCATGAATCATGAATCGAATCATGAATCTTGAATCATGAATTGAATCATGAATCACGAATCATGAATTGAATAATGAATCATGAATCATGAATCGAATCAAGAATCATGAGTCAAGAATCATGAATCGAATCATGAATCATGAATTGAATCATGAATCATTAATCATGAATTGAATCATGAATCATGATTTATGAATTATGAATTGAATCATTTATCATAAATCATGAATCATGAATCGAATCATGAATCATTAATCATGAATTGAATCATGAATCATGATTTATGAATTATGAATTGAATCATTTATCATAAATCATGAATCATGAATCGAATCATGAATCATTAATCATGAATCGTGAATCATGAATCATGAATTGAATCATGAATCATGAATCATGAGTCATGAATCATGAATTTAATCATAAATCGTGAATCATGAATCATGAATCATGAATCATAAATTGAATCATGAATCATGAATCATGAATTGAATCATAAATCATGAATCATGAATTGAATCATGAATCATGAATCATGAATTGAATCATAAATCATGAATCATGAATTGAATCATGAATCATGAATCGAATCATGAATCATGAATCATGAATTGAATCATGAATCATGAATCATGAATTAAATCATGAATCGAAACATGAATCATGAATCATGAATTCTATCATGATTCATGAATCAAATCATGAATCTTGAATCATGAATTGAATCATGAATCATGAATCATGAATCATGAATTGAATCATGAATCATGAATCATGAATTGAATCATAAATTATGAATCATGAATCGAATCATGAATCATGAATTGAATCATGAATTGAATAATGAATCATGAATCATGAATTGTATCATGAATCATGCATCGAATCATAAATCTTGAATCATGAATTGAATCATGAATCATGAATCATGAATCATGAATTGAATAATGAATCATAAATCATGAATCAAATCATGAATCATGAATTGAATCATGAATCTTGAATCATGAATTGAATCATGAATCATGAATCATGAATCATTAATTGAATCATGAATCATGAATCATGAATCGAATCATGAATCATGAATCAAGAATCATGAATTGAATCATGAATCATGAATCGAATCATAAATCATGAGTAAAAAATCATGAATCGAATGATGAATCATGAATTGAATCATGAATCATGAATCATGAATTATGAATTGAATAATGAATCATGAATCATGAATCATGAATCATGAATTGAATCATGAATCATGAATTATGAATTGAATAATGAATCATGAATCATGAATCATGAATCATGAATCGAATCATGAATCATGAATTGAATCATGAATCATGAATCATGAAACATGAATTGAATCATGAATCGAATCATGAATCATGAATCATGAATTCTATCATGATTCATGAATCGAATCATGAATCTTGAATCATGAATTGAATCATGAATCATGAATCATGAATCATGAATTGAATCATGAATCATGAATCATGAATCATGAATTGAATCATGAATCATGAATCATGAATCATGAATCATGAATCGAATCATGAATCATGAATCATGAATCATGAATCGAATCATGAATCATGAATCATGAATCGAATCATGAATCATGAATCATGAATTGAATAATGAATCATGAATCATGAATCGAATCATGAATCATGAGTAAAAAATCATGAATCGAATCATGAATCATGAGTAAAAAATTATGAATCGAATCATGAATCATGAATTGAATCATGAATCATGAATCATGAATTATGAATTGTATCATGAATCATGAATCATGAATTGATTCATGAATCATGAATCATGAATTGAATCATGAATCATGAATCATGAATCATTAATCATGAATTGAATCATGAATCATGAATCATGAATCGAATCATGAATCATGAATGAAGAATCATGAATTCAATCATGAATCATGAATTCAATCATGAATTATGAATCATGAATTGAATCATGAATCATGAATCATGAATTGAATCATGAATCATGAATCATGAATCATGAATTGAATCATGAATCAGGAATCATGAATCGAATCATGAATCATGAATGAAGAATCATGAATTGAATCATGAATCATGAATCGAATCATGAATTATGAATCATGAATTAAATAATGAATCATGAATCATGAATCGAATCATGAATCATAAGTAAAAAATCATGAATCGAATCATGAATCATGAGTAAAAAATCATGAATCGAATGATGAATCATGAATTGAATCATGAATCATGAATTATGAATTGTATCATGAATCATGAATCATGAATTGAATCATGAATCATGAATCATTAATCATGAATTGAATCATGAATCATGAATCATGAATCATGAATTGAATCATGAATCATGAATTGAATCATGAATCGAATCATGAATCATGAATCATGAATCATAAATTGAATCATGAATCATGAATTGAATCATGAATCGAATCATGAATCATGAATTGAATCATGAATCATGAATCATAAATTGAATCATGAATCATGAATTGAATCATGAATCATGAATCATGAATCATGAATTGAATCATGAATCATGAATCTTTAATTGAATCATGAATTTAATTATGAATCATGAATTAAGAATTGAATCTTGAATCATGAATCATGAATCATGAATCATAAATTGAATCATGAATCATGAATCATGAATCATGAATTGAATCATGAATCATGAATTGAATCATGAATCGAATCATGAATCATGAATCATAAATTGAATCATGAATCATGAATCTTGAATTGAATCTTGAATTGAATTATGAATCATGAATCAAGATTTGAATCATGAATCATGAATCATGAATCATGAATTGAATCATGAATCATGAATCTTGAATTGAATCTTGAATTGAATCATGAATCATGAATCGAATCATGAATCATGAATCATGAATTGAATCATGAATCATGAATCATGAATTGAATCATGAATCATGAATCGAAAATCATGAATCATGAATTGAATCATGAATCATGAATCGAATCATGAATCATGAATCATGAATTGAATCATGAATCATGAAACATGAATTGAATCATGAATCATGAATTGAATCATGAATCATGAATCGAATCATGAATCATGAATCATGAATTGAATCATGAATCATGAATTCTATCATGATTCATGAATCGAATCATGAATCATGAATTCTATCATAATTCATGAATCGAATCATGAATCTTGAATCATGAATTGAATCATGAATCATGAATCATGAATTGAATCATGAATCATGAATCATGAATCATGAATCATAAATTGAATCATGAATCATGAATCATGAATCATGAATTGAATCATGAATCATGAATTGAATCATGAATCGAATCATGAATCATGAATCATAAATTGAATCATGAATCATGAATCTTGAATTGAATCTTGAATTGAATTATGAATCATGAATCAAGATTTGAATCATGAATCATGAATCATGAATCATGAATTGAATCATGAATCATGAATTGAATCATGAATCATGAATCATGAATTAAATCATGAATCATAAATCATGAATTAAATCATGAATCATAAATTGAATGATGAAATGAATCATGAATCATGAATCATGAATCATAAATTAAACCATGAATCATGAATCATGAAGTGAATCATGAATTTAATCATGAATCATGATTCATGAATTGAATCATGAATTGAATCATGAATTATAAATTAAATCATGAATCATGAATTGAATCATGAATTGAATCATGAATCATGAATCATGAATTGAATCATGAATCATGAATCATGAATCATAAATTGAATCATGAATCATGAATCATGAATCATGAATTGAATAATGAATCATGAATCATGAATTGAATCATGAATCGAATCATGAATCATGAATCATAAATTGAATCATGAATCATGAATCTTGAATTGAATCTTGAATTGAATTATGAATCATGAATCAAGATTTGAATCATGAATCATGAATCATGAATCATAAATTGAATCATGAATCATGAATCATGAATTGAATCATGAACTGAATCATGAATCATGAATTGAATTATGAATCATAAATCATGAATTGAATCATGAATCATGAATCGAATCATGAATCATGAATTGAATCATGAATCGAATCATGAATCATGAATCATGAATTGTATCATGAATCATGAATCGAATCATGAATCTTGAATCATGAAATGAATCATGAATCATGAATTGAATAATGAATCATAATTCATGAATCGAATCATGAATCATGACTCAAGAATCATGAATCAAATCATGAATCATGAATCATGAATAATGAATCATGAATTGAATCATGAATCATGAATCATGAATTGAATCATGAATCATGAATCATGAATCATGAATTGAATCATGAATCATGAATCATGAATTGAATCATGAATCATGAATCATGAATTGAATCATGAATCATGAATCTTGAATCATGAATCATGAATTGAATCATGAATCATGAATTGAATCATGAATCATGAATCATGAATCATGAATTGAATCATGAATCATGAATCATGAATCGAATCATGAATCATGAATTGAATCATGAATTGAATCATGAATCATGAATCATGAATTGAATCATAAATCATGAATCATGAATCGAATCATGAATCATGAATTGAATCATGAATTGAATCATGAATCATGAATCATGAATTGAATCATAAATCATGAATCATGAATCGAATCATGAATCATGAATCGAATCATGAATCATGAATTGAATCATGAATTGAATCATGAATTGTATCATGATTCATGAATCGAATCATAAATCTTGAATCATGAATTGAATCATGAATCATGAATCATGAATCATGAATTGAATAATGAATCATGAATCATGAATCAAATCATGAATCATGAATTGAATCATGAATCTTGAATCATGAATTGAATCATGAATTACGAATGATGAATCATGAATTGAATCATGAATCATGAATCAGGAATTATGAATTGAATCATGAATCATGAATCATGAATCATGAATCATGAATCATAAATCATGAATCATGAATTCAATCCTGAATCATAAATTGAATTATGAATTGAATCATGAATCATGAATCATGAATCATAAATTGAACCATGAATCATGAATCATGAAGTGAATCATGAATTGAATCATGAATCATGATTCATGAATTGAATCATGAATCGAATCATGAATCTTGAATCATGAATTGAATCATGAATCATGAATCATGAATTGAATCATGAATCATGAATCATGAATCATGAATCATAAATTGAATCATGAATCATGAATCATGAATCATGAATTGAATCATGAATCATGAATTGAATCATGAATCGAATCATGAATCATGAATCATAAATTGAATCATGAATCATGAATCTTGAATTGAATCTTGAATTGAATTATGAATCATGAATCAAGATTTGAATCATGAATCATGAATCATGAATCATGAATTGAATCATGAATCATGAATTTAATCATGAATCATGAATCATGAATCATGAATTAAATCATGAATCATAAATCATGAATTAAATCATGAATCATAAATTGAATGATGAATTGAATCATGAATCATGAATCATGAATCATAAATTGAACCATGAATCATGAAGTGAATCATGAATTTAATCATGAATCATGATTCATGAATTGAATCATGAATTGAATCATGAATTATAAATTAAATCATGAATCATGAATTGAATCATGAATTGAATCATGAATCATGAATCATGAATTGAATCATGAATCATGAATCATGAATCATAAATTGAATCATGAATCATGAATCATGAATCATGAATTGAATAATGAATCATGAATCATGAATTGAATCATGAATCGAATCATGAATCATGAATCATAAATTGAATCATGAATCATGAATCTTGAATTGAATCTTGAATTGAATTATGAATCATGAATCATGAATCATGAATCATAAATTGAATCATGAATCATGAATCATGAATTGAATCATGAACTGAATCATGAATCATGAATTGAATTATGAATCATAAATCATGAATTGAATCATGAATCGAATCATGAATCATGAATTGAATCATGAATCGAATCATGAATCATGAATCATGAATTGTATCATGAATCATGAATCGAATCATGAATCTTGAATCATGAAATGAATCATGAATCATGAATTGAATAATGAATCATAATTCATGAATCGAATCATGAATCATGACTCAAGAATCATGAATCAAATCATGAATCATGAATCATGAATAATGAATCATGAATTGAATCATGAATCATGAATCATGAATTGAATCATGAATCATGAATCATGAATCATGAATTGAATCATGAATCATGAATCATGAATTGAATCATGAATCATGAATCATGAATTGAATCATGAATCATGAATCTTGAATCATGAATCATGAATTGAATCATGAATCATGAATTGAATCATGAATCATGAATTGAATCATGAATCATGAATCATGAATTGAATCATGAATCATGAATCATGAATCGAATCATGAATCATGAATTGAATCATGAATTGAATCATGAATCATGAATCATGAATTGAATCATAAATCATGAATCATGAATCGAATCATGAATCATGAATTGAATCATGAATTGAATCATGAATCATGAATCATGAATTGAATCATAAATCATGAATCATGAATCGAATCATGAATCATGAATTGAATCATGAATCGAATCATGAATTGTATCATGATTCATGAATCGAATCATAAATCTTGAATCATGAATTGAATCATGAATCATGAATCATGAATTGAATAATGAATCATGAATCATGAATCAAATCATGAATCATGAATTGAATCATGAATCTTGAATCATGAATTGAATCATGAATTACGAATGATGAATCATGAATTGAATCATGAATCATGAATCATGAATTATGAATTGAATCATGAATCATGAATCATGAATCATGAATCATGAATCATAAATCATGAATCATGAATTCAATCCTGAATCATAAATTGAATTATGAATTGAATCATGAATCATGAATCATGAATCATAAATTAAACCATGAATCATGAATCATGAAGTGAATCATGAATTGAATCATGAATCATGATTCATGAATTGAATCATGAATTGAATCATGAATCATGAATCATGAATTGAATCATGAATCATGAATCATGAATTGAATCATGAATCATGAATCATGAATCATGAATTGAATCATGAATCATGAATCATGAATTGAATCATGAATCATGAATCATGAATTGAATCATGAATCATGAATCATGAATAAAGAATTGAATCATGAATCATGAATTGAATCATGAATCATGAATCATGAATCATGAATTGAATCATGAGTCATAAATCTTGAATTGAATCATGAATTGAATTATGAATCATGAATCAAGAATTGAATCATGAATCATGAATCATGAATCATAAAATGAATCATGAATCATGAAATGAATCATGAATCATGAAATGAATCATGAATTGAATCATGAATCATGAATCATGAATTATGAATTGAATCATGAATCGAATCATGAATCATGAATCATGAATTGTATCATGAATCATGAATCGAATCATGAATCTTGAATCATGAATTGAATCATGAATCATGAATTGAATAATGAATCATGAATCATGAATCGAATCATGAATCATGACTCAAGAATCATGAATCAAATCATGAATCATGAATCATGAATAATGAATCATGAATTGAATCATGAATCATGAATCATGAATTGAATCATGAATCATGAATCATGAATCATGAATCATGAATTGAATCATGAATCATGAATTGAATCATGAATCATGAATCATGAATAATGAATCATGAATTGAATCATGAATCATGAATCATGAATTGAATCATGAATCATGAATCATGAATCATGAATCATGAATTGAATCATGAATCATGAATCATGAATCATGAATTGAATCATGAATCATGAATCTTGAATCATGAATCATGAATTGAATCATGAATCATGAATTGAATCATGAATCATGAATCATGAATCATGAATCATGAATTGAATCATGAATCATGAATTGAATCATGAATCATGAATCATGAATCGAATCATGAATCATGAATTGAATCATGAATTGAATCATGAATCATGAATCATGAATTTAATCATGAATCATGAATCATGAATTGAATCATGAATCATGAATCATGAATCATGAATTATGAATCTTAAATCGAATCATGAATCATGAATTATGAATCGAATCATGAATCATGAATCATGAATTGAATCATGAATCATGAATCATGAATTATGAATTGAATCATTAATCATGAATCATGAATTGAATCATGAATCATGAATCATGAATCATGAATCATGAATCATGAATTGAATCATGAATCATGAATCATGAATCGAATCATGAATCAAGAATCATGAATCGAATCATGAATCATGAATCGAATAATGAATCATGATTCATAATTTGAATCATGAATCATGATTCATGAATCGAATCATGAATCATGAATCATGAATTATGAATCAAGAATCATGAATCGAATCATGAATCATGAATCGAATAATGAATCATGATTCATAATTTGAATCATGAATCATGATTCATGAATCGAATCATGAATCATGAATCATGAATCATGAATCATGAATCATGAATTGAATCATGAATCATGAATCATGAATCATGAATCATGAATTGAATCATGAATCATGAATCATGAATTGAATCATGAATCATGAATCATGAATCATGAATTAAATCATGAATCATAAATTGAATGATGAATTGAATCATGAATCATGAATCATGAATCATAAATTGAACCATGAATCATGAATCATGAAGTGAATCATGAATTTAATCATGAATCATGAATCATGAATCATGAATTAAATCATGAATCATAAATTGAATGATGAATTGAATCATGAATCATGAATCATAAATTGAACCATGAATCATGAATCATGAAGTGAATCATGAATTTAATCATGAATCATGATTCATGAATTGAATCATGAATTGAATCATGAATTATAAATTAAATCATGAATCATGAATTGAATCATGAATTGAATCATGAATCATGAATCATGAATTGAATCATGAATCATGAATCATAAATTGAATCATGAATCATGAATCATGAATCATGAATCGAATCATGAATCATGAATCATAAATTGAATCATGAATCATGAATCTTGAATTGAATCTTGAATTGAATTATGAATCATGAATCATGAATCTTGAATTGAATCTTGAATTGAATTATGAATCATGAATTGAATCTTGAATTGAATTATGAATCATGAATCAAGATTTGAATCATGAATCATGAATCATGAATTGAATCATGAATCATGAATTGAATCATGAATCATGAATCATGAATCATGAATTAAATCATGAATCATAAATCATGAATTAAATCATGAATCATAAATTGTATGATGAATTGAATCATGAATCATGAATCATGAATCATAAATTGAACCATGAATCATGAATCATGAAGTGAATCATGAATTTAATCATGAATCATGATTCATGAATTGAATCATGAATTGAATCATGAATCATGAATCATGAATTGAATCATGAATCATGAATCATAAATTGAATCATGAATCATGAATTGAATCATGAATCGAATCATGAATCATGAATCATAAATTGAATCATGAATCATGAATCTTGAATTGAATTATGAATCATGAATCAAGATTTGAATCATGAATCATGAATCATGAATCATAAATTGAATCATGAATCATGAATCATGAATTGAATCATGAACTGAATCATGAATCATGAATTGAATTATGAATCATAAATCATGAATTGAATCATGAATCATGAATCGAATCATGAATCATGAATTGAATCATGAATCGAATCATGAATCATGAATCATGAATCATGAATCATGAATTGAATCATGAATCAAGAATCATGAATCATGAATCATGAATCATGAATTGAATCATGAATCATGAATCGAATCACGAATCGTGAATTGAATCATGAATTGAATCATGAATCATGAATCATGAATCATGAATTGAATCATGAATCATGAATCTTGAATTGAATCTTGAATTGAATTATGAATCATGAATCAAGATTTGAATCATGAATCATGAATCATGAATCATAAATTGAATCATGAATCATGAATCATGAATTGAATCATGAACTGAATCATGAATCATGAATTGAATCATGAGTCATAAATCATGAATTGAATCATGAATCATGAATCGAATCATGAATCATGAATTGAATCATGAATCTAATCATGAATCATGAATCATGAATTGAATCATGAATCATGAATCATGAATTGAATCATGAATCATAGATTGAATCATGAATTGAATCATGAATCATGAATCATAAATTGAACCATGAATCATGAATCATGAAGTGAATCATGAATTGAATCATGAATCATGATTCATGAATTGAATCATGAATCATGATTCATGAATTGAATCATGAATTGAATCATGAATCATGAATCATGAATCATAAATTGAACCATGAATCATGAATCATGAAGTGAATCATGAATTGAATCATGAATCATGATTCATGAATTGAATCATGAATTGAATCATGAATTATAAATTAAATCATGAATCAGGAATTGAATCATGAATTGAATCATGAATCATGAATCATGAATTGAATCATGAATCATGAATCATGAATCAGGAATTGAATCATGAATCATGAATCATGAATCATGAATTGAATCATGAATCATGAATTGAATCATAAATCATGAATTGAATCATGAATCATGAATCATGAATCATAAATTGAATCATGAATCACGAATCAAAAATTTAATCATGAATCATGAATTGAATCATGAATCATGAATCATGAATCATGAATCATGAATCATGAATCATGAACCATGAATTTAATCATGAATCATGAATCATGAATTGAATCATGAATTAAATCATGAATCGAATCATGAATCATGAATTGTATCATGAATCATGAATCGAATCATGAATCTTGAATCATGAATTGAATCATGAATCATGAATCATAATTTGAATCATGAATCGAATCATGAATCATGAATTGTATCATGAATCATGAATCGAATCATGAATCTTGAATCATGAATTGAATCATGAATCATGAATCATGAATTGAATAATGAATCATGAATCATGAATCAAATCATGAATCATGAGTCAAGAATAATGAATCGAATCATGAATCATGAATTGAATCATGAATCATGAATCATGAATTATGAATTGAATCATGAATTATGAATTGAATCATGAATCATAAATCATGAATCCTGAATCGAATCATGAATCATTAATCATGAATCGTGAATCATGAATCATGAATTGAATCAAGAATCATGAATCTTGAATTGAATCATAAATCATGAATCATGAATCATGAATTGAATCATGAATCATGAATCATTAATTGAATCATGAATCATGAATTGAATCATGAGTCATGAATCTTGAATTGAATCATGAATTGAATTATGAATCATGAATCAAGAATTGAATCATGAATCATGAATCATGAATCATGAAATGAATCATGAATTGAATCATGAATCAAGAATCATGAATTGTATCATGAATCGAATCATGAATCATGAATCATGAATTGTATCATGAATCATGAATCGAATCATGAATCTTGAATCATGAATTGAATCATGAATCATGAATTGAATAATGAATCATAATTCATTAATCGAATCATGAATCATGACTCAAGAATCATTAATCAAATCATGAATCATGAATCATGAATAATGAATCATGAATTGAATCATGAATCATGAATCATGAATTGAATCATGAATCATGAATCATGAATCATGAATCATGAATTGAATCATGAATCATGAATTGAATCATGAATCATGAATTTGAATCATGAATCATGAATTGAATCATGAATCATGAATTGAATCATGAATCATGAATCATGAATCATGAATCATGAATTGAATCATGAATCATGAATCATGAATCGAATCATGAATCATGAATTGAATCATGAATTGAATCTTGAATCATGAATCATGAATTGAATCATGAATTATGAATCATGAATCATTAATTGAATCATGAATCATGAATCATGAATCGAATCATGAATCATGAATCAAGAATCATGAATTGAATCATGAATCATGAATCGAATCATGAATCATGAGTATAAAATCATGAATCGAATGATGAATCATGAATTGAATCATGAATCATGAATCATGAATTATGAATTGAATCATGAATCATGAATCATGAATCATGAATCATGAATCATGAATCTTGAATTGAATCATTAATCATGAATCATGAATCATGAATCATGAATTAAATCCTGAATCATAAATTGAATTATGAATTGAATCATGAATCATGAATCATAAATTGAACCATGAATCATGAATCATGAAGTGAATCATGAATTGAATCATGAATCATGATTCATGAATTGAATCATGAATTGAATCATGAATCATGAATCATGAATTGAATCATGAATCATGAATCATGAATTGAATCATGAATCATGAATCATGAATCAAGAATTGAATCATGAATCATGAATTAAATCATGAATCATGAATCATGAATCATGAATTGAATCATGAGTCATAAATCTTGAATTGAATCATGAATGGAATTATGAATCATGAATCAAGAATTGAATCATGAATCATGAATCTTGAATCATGAATCATGAATTGAATCATGAATCATGAATTGAATCATGAATCATGAATCATGAATCATGAATTGAATCATGAATCATGAATCATGAATCGAATCATGAATCATGAATTGAATCATGAATCATGAATCATGAATCATGAATTGAATCATGAATCATGAATCATGAATCGAATCATGAATCATGTATTGAATCATGAATTGAATCATGAATCATGAATCATGAATTGAATCATGAATCATGAATTGAATCATGAATCATGAATCATGAATTATGAATCTTAAATCGAATCATGAATCATGAATTATGAATCGAATCATGAATCATGAATCATGAATTGAATCATGAATCATGAATCATGAATTATGAATTGAATCATTAATCATGAATCATGAATTGAATCATGAATCATGAATCATGAATAATGAATCATGAATTGAATCATGAATCATGAATCATGAATCGAATCATGAATCATGAATCAAGAATCATGAATCGAATCATGAATCGAAAAATGAATCATGATTCATAATTTGAATCATGAATCATGAATCATGAATTGAATCATGAATCATGAATCATGAATCATGAATTGAATCATGAATCATGAATCATGAATTGAATCATGAATCATGAATCATGAATCATGAATTGAATCATGAATCATGAATCATGAATTGAATCATGAATCATGAATCATGAATTAAATCATGAATCATAAATTGAATGATGAATTGAATCATGAATCATAAATTGAACCATGAATCATGAATCATGAAGTGAATCATGAATTTAATCATGAATCATGATTCATGAATTTAATCATGAATTGAATCATAAATTATAAATTAAATCATGAATCATGAATTGAATCATGAATTGAATCATGAATCATGAATCATGAATTGAATCATGAATCATGAATCATGAATCATAAATTGAATCATGAATCATGATTCATGAATTGAATCATGAATTGAATCATGAATTATAAATTAAATCATGAATCATGAATTGAATCATGAATTGAATCATGAATCATGAATCATGAATTGAATCATGAATCATGAATCATGAATCATGAATTGAATCATGAATCATGAATCAGGAATTGAATCATGAATCATGAATTGAATCATGAATCATGAATCATGAATCATGAATTGAATCATGAATCATGAATCAAAAATTTAATCATGAATCATGAATTGAATCATGAATCATGAATCATGAATCATGAATCATGAATCATGAATCATGAATTGAGTCATGAATCATGAATCATGAATTGAATCATGAATTAAATCATGAATCGAATCATGAATCATGAATTGTATCATGAATCATGAATCGAATCATGAATCTTGAATCATGAATTGAATCATGAATCATGAATCATGAATTGAATCATGAATCGAATCATGAATCATGAATTGTATCATGAATCATGAATCGAATCATGAATCTTGAATCATGAATTGAATCATGAATCATGAATCATGAATTGAATAATGAATCATGAATCATGAATCAAATCATGAATCATGAGTCAAGAATAATGAATCGAATCATGAATCATGAATTGAATCATGAATCATGAATCATGAATTATGAATTGAATCATGAATTATGAATTGAATCATGAATCATAAATCATGAATCCTGAATCGAATCATGAATCATTAATCATGAATCGTGAATCATGAATCATGAATTGAATCATGAATCATGAATCTTGAATTGAATCATAAATCATGAATCATGAATCATGAATTGAATCATGAATCATGAATCATAAATTGAATCATGAATCATGAATTGAATCATGAGTCATGAATCTTGAATTGAATCATGAATTGAATTATGAATCATGAATCAAGAATTGAATCATGAATCATGAATCATGAATCATGAATCATGAAATGAATCATGAATTGAATCATGAATCAAGAATCATGAATTGAATCATGAATCATGAATCATGAATTGAATCATGAATCGAATCATGAATCATGAATCATGAATTGTATCATGAATCATGAATCGAATCATGAATCTTGAATCATGAATTGAATCATGAATCATGAATTGAATAATGAATCATAATTCATGAATCGAATCATGACTCAAGAATCATTAATCAAATCATGAATCATGAATCATGAATAATGAATCATGAATTGAATCATGAATCATGAATCATGAATTAAATCATGAATCATGAATCATGAATCATGAATCATGAATCATGAATTGAATCATGAATCATGAATCTTGAATCATGAATCATGAATTGAATCATGAATCATGAATTGAATCATGAATCATGAATCATGAATCATGAATCATGAATCATGAATTGAATCATGAATCATGAATCATGAATCGAATCATGAATCATGAATTGAATCATGAATTGAATCTTGAATCATGAATTGAATCATGAATCATGAATCATGAATCATGAATTGAATAATGAATCATGAATCATGAATCAAATCATGAATCATGAATTGAATCATGAATCTTGAATCATGAATTGAATCATGAATTATGAATCATGAATCATTAATTGAATCATGAATCATGAATCATGAATCGAATCATGAATCATGAATCAAGAATCATGAATTGAATCATAAATCATGAATCGAATCATGAATCATGAGTATAAAATCATGAATCGAATGATGAATCATGAATTGAATCATGAATCATGAATCATGAATTATGAATTGAATCATGAATCATGAATCATGAATCATGAATCATGAATCATGAATCTTGAATTGAATCATGAATCTTGAATCATGAATTGAATCATGAATTATGAATCATGAATCATTAATTGAATCATGAATCATGAATCATGAATCGAATCATGAATCATGAATCAAGAATCATGAATTGAATCATAAATCATGAATCGAATCATGAATCATGAGTATAAAATCATGAATCGAATGATGAATCATGAATTGAATCATGAATCATGAATCATGAATTATGAATTGAATCATGAATCATAAATCATGAATCATGAATCATGAATCATGAATCTTGAATTGAATCATTAATCATGAATCATGAATCATGAATCATGAATTAAATCCTGAATCATAAATTGAATTATGAATTGAATCATGAATCATGAATCATGAATCATAAATTGAACCATGAATCATGAATCATGAAGTGAATCATGAATTGAATCATGAATCATGATTCATGAATTGAATCATGAATTGAATCATGAATCATGAATCATGAATTGAATCATGAATCATGAATCATGAATTGAATCATGAATCATGAATCATGAATCAAGAATTGAATCATGAATCATGAATTAAATCATGAATCATGAATCATGAATCATGAATTGAATCATGAGTCATAAATCTTGAATTGAATCATGAATTGAATTATGAATCATGAATCAAGAATTGAATCATGAATCATGAATCTTGAATCATGAATCATGAATTGAATCATGAATCATGAATTGAATCATGAATCATGAATCATGAATCATGAATCATGAATTGAATCATGAATCATGAATCATGAATCGAATCATGAATCATGAATTGAATCATGAATCATGAATCATGAATCATGAATTGAATCATGAATCATGAATCATGAATCGAATCATGAATCATGTATTGAATCATGAATTGAATCATGAATCATGAATCATGAATCATGAATTGAATCATGAATCATGAATCATGAATCGAATCATGAATCATGAATTGAATCATGAATTGAATCTTGAATCATGAATTGAATCATGAATCATGAATCATGAATCATGAATTGAATAATGAATCATGAATCATGAATCAAATCATGAATCATGAATTGAATCATGAATCTTGAATCATGAATTGAATCATGAATTATGAATCATGAATCATTAATTGAATCATGAATCATGAATCATGAATCGAATCATGAATCATGAATCAAGAATCATGAATTGAATCATAAATCATGAATCGAATCATGAATCATGAGTATAAAATCATGAATCGAATGATGAATCATGAATTGAATCATGAATCATGAATCATGAATTATGAATTGAATCATGAATCATGAATCATGAATCATGAATCATGAATCATGAATCATGAATCTTGAATTGAATCATGAATCTTGAATCATGAATTGAATCATGAATTATGAATCATGAATCATTAATTGAATCATGAATCATGAATCATGAATCGAATCATGAATCATGAATCAAGAATCATGAATTGAATCATAAATCATGAATCGAATCATGAATCATGAGTATAAAATCATGAATCGAATGATGAATCATGAATTGAATCATGAATCATGAATCATGAATTATGAATTGAATCATGAATCATAAATCATGAATCATGAATCATGAATCATGAATCTTGAATTGAATCATTAATCATGAATCATGAATCATGAATCATGAATTAAATCCTGAATCATAAATTGAATTATGAATTGAATCATGAATCATGAATCATGAATCATAAATTGAACCATGAATCATGAATCATGAAGTGAATCATGAATTGAATCATGAATCATGATTCATGAATTGAATCATGAATTGAATCATGAATCATGAATCATGAATTGAATCATGAATCATGAATCATGAATTGAATCATGAATCATGAATCATGAATCAAGAATTGAATCATGAATCATGAATTAAATCATGAATCATGAATCATGAATCATGAATTGAATCATGAGTCATAAATCTTGAATTGAATCATGAATTGAATTATGAATCATGAATCAAGAATTGAATCATGAATCATGAATCTTGAATCATGAATCATGAATTGAATCATGAATCATGAATTGAATCATGAATCATGAATCATGAATCATGAATCATGAATTGAATCATGAATCATGAATCATGAATCATGAATCGAATCATGAATCATGAATTGAATCATGAATCATGAATCATGAATTAATGAATTGAATCATGAATCATGAATCATGAATCGAATCATGAATCATGTATTGAATCATGAATTGAATCATGAATCATGAATCATGAATCATGAATTGAATCATGAATCATGAATTGAATCATGAATCATGAATCATGAATTATGAATCTTAAATCGAATCATGAATCATGAATTATGAATCGAATCATGAATCATGAATCATGAATCATGAATTGAATCATGAATCATGAATCATGAATCATGAATCATGAATTGAATCATGAATCATGAATCATGAATCGAATCATGAATCATGAATCAAGAATCATGAATCGAATCATGAATCATGAATCGAAAAATGAATCATGATTCATAATTTGAATCATGAATCATGAATTGAATCATGAATCATGAATCATGAATCATGAATTGAATCATGAATCATGAATCATGAATTGAATCATGAATCATGAATCATGAATCATGAATTGAATCATGAATCATGAATCATAAATTGAATCATGAATCATGAATCATGAATCATGAATTGAATCATGAATCATGAATCATGAATTGAATCATGAATCATGAATCATGAATTAAATCATGAATCATAAATTGAATGATGAATTGAATCATGAATCATAAATTGAACCATGAATCATGAATCATGAAGTGAATCATGAATTTAATCATGAATCATGATTCATGAATTGAATCATGAATTGAATCATGAATTATAAATTAAATCATGAATCATGAATTGAATCATGAATTGAATCATGAATCATGAATCATGAATTGAATCATGAATCATGAATCATGAATCATAAATTGAATCATGAATCATGATTCATGAATTGAATCATGAATTGAATCATGAATTATAAATTAAATCATGAATCATGAATTGAATCATGAATTGAATCATGAATCATGAATCATGAATTGAATCATGAATCATGAATCATAAATTGAATCATGAATCATGAATCATGAATCATGAATTGAATCATGAATCATGAATCATGAATTGAATCATGAAATGAATCATGAATCATGAATCATAAATTGAATCATGAATCTTGAATTGAATCTTGAATTGAATTATGAATCATGAATCAAGATTTGAATCATGAATCATGAATCATAAATTGAATCATGAATCATGAATCATGAATTGAATCATGAACTGAATCATGAATTGAATCATGAATCATAAATCATGAATTGAATCATGAATCATGAATCGAATCATGAATCATGAATTGAATCATGAATCGAATCATGAATCATGAATCATGAATCATGAATTGAATCATGAATCAAGAATCATGAATCATGAATCATGAATTGAATCATGAATCATGAATCGAATCACGAATCATGAATTGAATCATGAATCGAATCATGAATCATGAATCAGGAATCATGAATTAAATCATGAATCGTGAATTGAATCATGAATTGAATCATGAATCATGAATCATGAATTGAATCATGAATCATGAATCTTGAATTGAATCTTGAATTGAATTATGAATCATGAATCAAGATTTGAATCATGAATCATGAATCATGAATCATAAATTGAATCATGAATCATGAATCATGAATTGAATCATGAACTGAATCATGAATCATGAATTGAATCATGAGTCATAAATCATGAATTGAATCATAAATCATGAATCGAATCATGAATCATGAATTGAATCATGAATCTAATCATGAATCATGAATCATGAATTGAATCATGAATCATGAATCATGAATTGAATCATGAATCAAGAATCATGAATCATGAACCATGAATCATGAATTGAATCATGAATCATGAATCGAATCATGAATCATGAATTGAATCATGAATCGAATCATGAATCATGAATCATGAATCATAAATTGAATCATGAATTGAATCATGAATTGAATCATAAATTGAACCATGAATCATGAATCATGAAGTGAATCATGAATCATGATTCATGAATTGAATCATGAATTGAATCATGAATCATGAATCATGAATCATAAATTGAACCATGAATCATGAATCATGAAGTGAATCATGAATTGAATCATGAATCATGATTCATGAATTGAATCATGAATTGAATCATGAATTATAAATTAAATCATGAATCAAGAATTGAATCATGAATTGAATCATGAATTATAAATTAAATCATGAATCAAGAATTGAATCATGAATCATGAATCAAAAATTGAATCATGAATCAAAAATTGAATCATGAATCATGAATCATGAAACATGAATCATGAATCATGAATTGAATCATGAATCATGAATTGAATCATGAATCATGAATCGAATCATGAATCATGAATTGAATCATGAATTGAATCATGAATCTTGAATTGTATCATGAATCATGAATCGAATCATGAATCTTGAATCATGAATTGAATCATGAATCATGAATCATGAATCGAATCATGAATCATGAATTGAATCATGAATTGAATAATGAATCATGAATTGTATCATGAATCATGAATCGAATCATGAATCTTGAATCATGAATTGAATCATGAATCATGAATCATGAATCGAATCATGAATCATGAATCATGAATCAAATCATGAATCATGAGTCAAGAATAATGAATCGAATCATGAATCATGAATTGAATCATGAATCATGAATCATGAATTATGAATTGAATCATGAATCATGAATCATGAATCATGAATCATGAATTGAATTATGAATCATGAATCATGAATTGAATCATGAATCATGAATCATAAATTGAATCATGAATCATGAATCATGAATTGAATCATGAATCATGAATCATGAATTGAATCATGAATCATGAATCATGAATCATGAATCATGAATCATGAATTAAATCATGATCCATAAATTGAATGATGAATTGAATCATGAATCATGAATCATGAATCATAAATTGAACCATGAATCATGAATCATGAAGTGAATCATGAATTTAATCATGAATCATGATTCACGAATTGAATCATGAATTGAATCATGAATTATAAATTAAATCATGAATCATGAATTGAATCATGAATTGAATCATGAATCATGAATCATGAATTGAATCATGAATCATGAATCATGAATCATAAATTGAATCATGAATCATGAATCATGAATTGAATCATGAATCGAATCATGAATCATGAATCATAAATTGAATCATGAATCATGAATCTTGAATTGAATCTTGAATTGAATTATGAATCATGAATCAAGATTTGAATCATGAATCATGAATCATGAATCATGAATTGAATCATGAATCATGAATCATGAATTGAATCATGAATCAAAAATTGAATCATGAATCAAAAATTGAATCATGAATTATGAATCATGAATCATGAATCATGAATTGAATCATGAATCATGAATTGAATCATGAATCATGAATCGAATCATGAATCATGAATTGAATCATGAATTGAATCATGAATCATGAATTGTATCATGAATCATGAATCGAATTATGAATCTTGAATCATGAATTGAATCATGAATCATGAATCATGAATTGAATAATGAATCATGAATCAAGTATCAAATCATGAATCATGAGTCAAGAATAATGAATCGAATCATGAATCATGAATTGAATCATGAATCATGAATCATGAATTATGAATTGAATCATGAATCATGAATCATGAATCATGAATTGAATCATGAATCATGAATCATGAATTGAATCATGAATCATGAATCATGAATTAAATCATGAATCATAAATTGAATGATAAATTGAATCATGAATCATGAATCATAAATTGAATCATGAATCATGAATCATGAATTGAATCATGAATCATGAATCATGAATTGAATCATGAATCATGAATCATGAATCATGAATTAAATCATGATCCATAAATTGAATGATGAATTGAATCATGAATCATGAATCATGAATCATAAATTGAACCATGAATCATGAATCATGAAGTGAATCATGAATTTAATCATGAATCATGATTCACGAATTGAATCATGAATTGAATCATGAATTATAAATTAAATCATGAATCATGAATTGAATCATGAATTGAATCATGAATCATGAATCATGAATTGAATCATGAATCATGAATCATGAATCATAAATTGAATCATGAATCATGAATCATGAATCATGAATTGAATCATGAATCATGAATCATGAATTGAATCATGAATCGAATCATGAATCATGAATCATAAATTGAATCATGAATCATGAATCTTGAATTGAATCTTGAATTGAATTATGAATCATGAATCAAGATTTGAATCATGAATCATGAATCATGAATCATGAATTGAATCATGAATCATGAATCATGAATTGAATCATGAATCATGAATCAAAAATTGAATCATGAATCAAAAATTGAATCATGAATCATGAATCATGAATCATGAATCATGAATTGAATCATGAATCATGAATTGAATCATGAATCATGAATCGAATCATGAATCATGAATTGAATCATGAATTGAATCATGAATCATGAATCATGAATTGAATAATGAATCATGAATCATGAATCAAATCATGAATCATGAGTCAAGAATAATGAATCGAATCATGAATCATGAATTGAATCATGAATCATGAATCATGAATTATGAATTGAATCATGAATCATGAATCATGAATCATGAATCATGAATTGAATCATGAATCATGAATCATGAATTGAATCATGAATCATGAATCATGAATCATGAATTAAATCATGAATCATAAATTGAATGATGAATTGAATCATGAATCATGAATCATAAATTGAATCATGAATCATGAATCATGAATTGAATCATGAATCATGAATCATGAATTGAATCATGAATCATGAATCATGAATTGAATCATGAATCATGAATCATGAATCATGAATTAAATCATGATCCATAAATTGAATGATGAATTGAATCATGAATCATGAATCATGAATCATAAATTGAACCATGAATCATGAATCATGAAGTGAATCATGAATTTAATCATGAATCATGATTCATGAATTGAATCATGAATTGAATCATGAATTATAAATTAAATCATGAATCATGAATTGAATCATGAATTGAATCATGAATCATGAATTGAATCATGAATCATGAATCATGAATCATAAATTGAATCATGAATCATGAATCATGAATTGAATCATGAATCATGAATCATGAATCATGAATTAAATCATGATCCATAAATTGAATGATGAATTGAATCATGAATCATGAATCATGAATCATAAATTGAACCATGAATCATGAATCATGAAGTGAATCATGAATTTAATCATGAATCATGATTCATGAATTGAATCATGAATTATAAATTAAATCATGAATCATGAATTGAATCATGAATCATGAATCATGAATCATAAATTGAATCATAAATCATGAATCATGAATCATGAATTGAATCATGAATCATGAATTGAATCATGAATCGAATCATGAATCATGAATCATAAATTGAATCATGAATCTTGAATTGAATCTTGAATTGAATTATGAATCATGAATCAAGATTTGAATCATGAATCATGAATCATGAATCATGAATTGAATCATGAATCATGAATCATGAATTGAATCATGAATCATGAATCGAATCATGAATCTTGAATCATGAATTGAATCATGAATCATGAATTGAATTATGAATCATGAATCATGAATCAAATCATGAATCATGAATCATGAATTATGAATTGAATCATGAATCATGAATCATGAATCATGAATTGAATCATGAATCATGAATCATGAATTGAATTATGAATCATGAATTAAATCATGAATCATAAATTGAATCATGAATCATGAATCATGAATCATGAATTGAATCATGAATCATGAATCATGAATTGAATCATGAATCATGAATTAAATCATGAATCATAAATTGAATGATGAATTGAATCATGAATCATGAATCATGAATTATGAATTGAATCATGAATCATGAATCATGAATCATGAATTGAATCATGAATCATGAATCATGAATTGAATCATGAATCATGAATTAAATCATGAATCATAAATTGAATCATGAATCATGAATCATGAATCATGAATTGAATCATGAATCATGAATCATGAATTGAATCATGAATCATGAATTAAATCATGAATCATAAATTGAATGATGAATTGAATCATGAATCATGAATCATAAATTGAATCATGAATCATGAATCATGAATTGAATCATGAATCATGAATCATGAATCATGAATTGAATCATGAATCATGAATCATGAATTGAATCATGAATCATGAATCATGAATCATGAATTAAATCATGATCCATAAATTGAATGATGAATTGAATCATGAATCATGAATCATGAATCATAAATTGAACCATGAATTATGAATCATGAAGTGAATCATGAATTTAATCATGAATCATGATTCATGAATTGAATCATGAATCGAATCATGAATTATGAATCATAAATTGAATCATGAATCATGAATCTTGAATTGAATCTTGAATTGAATTATGAATCATGAATCAAGATTTGAATCATGACTCATGAATCATGAATCATGAATTGAATCATGAATCATGAATCATGAATTGAATCATGAATCATGAATCAAAAATTGAATCATGAATCAAAAATTGAATCATGAATCATGAATCATGAATCATGAATCATGAATTGAATCATGAATCATGAATTGAATCATGAATCGAATCATGAATCATGAATTGAATCATGAATTGAATCATGAATCATGAATTGTATCATGAATCATGAATCAAATCATGAATCTTGAATCATGAATTAAATCATGAATTGAATCATGAATCATGAATCATGAATTGAATAATGAATCATGAATCATGAATTATGAATTGAATCATGAATCATGAATCATGAATCATGAATTGAATCATGAATCATGAATTGAATCATGAATCATGAATTAAATCATGAATCATAAATTGAATGATGAATTGAATCATGAATCATGAATCATGAATCATGAATTGAATCATGAATCATGAATCATGAATTGAATCATGAATCATGAATCATGAATCATGAATTAAATCATGATCCATAAATTGAATGATGAATTGAATCATGAATCATGAATCATGAATCATAAATTGAACCATGAATTATGAATCATGAAGTGAATCATGAATTTAATCATGAATCATGATTCATGAATTGAATCATGAATTGAATCATGAATTATAAATTAAATCATGAATCATGAATTGAATCATGAATTGAATCATGAATCATGAATCATGAATTGAATCATGAATCATGAATCATGAATCATAAATTGAATCATGAATCATGAATCATGAATCATGAATTGAATCATGAATCATGAATCATGAATTGAATCATGAATCGAATCATGAATTATGAATCATAAATTGAATCATGAATCATGAATCTTGAATTGAATCTTGAATTGAATTATGAATCATGAATCAAGATTTGAATCATGAATCATGAATCATGAATCATGAATTGAATCATGAATCATGAATCATGAATTGAATCATGAATCATGAATCAAAAATTGAATCATGAATCAAAAATTGAATCATAAATCATGAATCATGAATCATGAATCATGAATCATGAATTGAATCATGAATCATGAATCGAATCATGAATTGAATCATGAATTGAATCATGAATCATGAATTGTATCATGAATCATGAATCAAATCATGAATCTTGAATCATGAATTAAATCATGAATTGAATCATGAATCATGAATCATGAATTGAATAATGAATCATGAATCATGAATCAAATCATGAATCATGAGTCAAGAATAATGAATCGAATCATGAATCATGAATTGAATCATGAATCATGAATCATGAATTATGAATTGAATCATGAATCATAAATCATGAATCATGAATCATGAATTGAATCATGAATCATGAATCATGAAATGAATCATGAATCATGAATCATGAATCATGAATTAAATCATGAATCATAAATTGAATGATGAATTGAATCATGAATCATGAATCATAAATTGAATCATGAATCATGAATCATGAATTGAATCATAAATCATGAATCATGAATCATGAATTGAATCATGAATCATGAATCATGAATTGAATCATGAATCATGAATCATGAATCATGAATTAAATCATGATCCATAAATTGAATGATGAATTGAATCATGAATCATGAATCATAAATTGAACCATGAATCATGAATCATGAAGTGAATCATGAATTTAATCATGAATCATGATTCATGAATTGAATCATGAATTGAATCATGAATTATAAATTAAATCATGAATCATGAATTGAATCATGAATTATAAATTAAATCATGAATCATGAATTGAATCATGAATTGAATCATGAATCATGAATCATGAATTGAATCATGAATCATGAATCATGAATCATAAATTGAATCATGAATCATGAATCATGAATCATGAATTGAATCATGAATCATGAATTAAATCATGATCCATAAATTGAATGATGAATTGAATCATGAATCATGAATCATGAATCATAAATTGAACCATGAATCATGAATCATGAAGTGAATCATGAATTTAATCATGAATCATGATTCATGAATTGAATCATGAATTGAATCATGAATCATGAATCATGAATCATGAATTGAATCATGAATCATGAATCATGAATTGAATCATGAATCGAATCATGAATCATGAATCATAAATTGAATCATGAATCATGAATCTTGAATTGAATCTTGAATTGAATTATGAATCATGAATCAAGATTTGAATCATGAATCATGAATCATGAATCATGAATTGAATCATGAATCATGAATTGAATCATGAATCATGAATCATGAATCATGAATTAAATCATGAATCATAAATTGAATGATGAATTGAATCATGAATCATGAATCATAAATTGAACCATGAATCATGAATCATGAAGTGAATCATGAATTTAATCATGAATCATGATTCATGAATTGAATCATGAATTGAATCATGAATTATAAATTAAATCATGAATCATGAATTGAATCATGAATTGAATCATGAATCATGAATCATGAATTGAATCATGAATCATGAATCATGAATCATAAATTGAATCATGAATCATGAATCATGAATCATGAATTGAATCATGAATCATGAATCATGAATCATGAATTAAATCATGATCCATAAATTGAATGATGAATTGAATCATGAATCATGAATCATAAATCATAAATTGAACCATGAATCATGAATCATGAAGTGAATCATGAATTTAATCATGAATCATGATTCATGAATTGAATCATGAATTGAATCATGAATTATAAATTAAATCAAGAATCATGAATTGAATCATGAATTGAATCATGAATTGAATCATGAATCATGAATCATGAATCATAAATTGAATCATGAATCATGAATCATGAATCATGAATTGAATCATGAATCATGAATTGAATCATGAATCGAATCATGAATCATGAATCATAAATTGAATCATGAATCATGAATCTTGAATTGAATCTTGAATTGAATTATGAATCATGAATCAAGATTTGAATCATGAATAATGAATCATGAATCATGAATTGAATCATGAATCATGAATCATGAATTGAATCATGAATCATGAATCATGAATCATGAATTAAATCATGAATCATAAATTGAATGATGAATTGAATCATGAATCATGAATCATGAATCATAAATTGAACCATGAATCATGAATCATGAAGTGAATCATGAATTTAATCATGAATCATGATTCATGAATTGAATCATGAATTGAATCATGAATCATGAATCATGAATTGAATCATGAATCATAAATGTAATCATGAATCATGAATCATGAATTGAATCATGAATCATGAATCATGAATTGAATCATGAATCGAATCATGAATCATGAATCATAAATTGAATCATGAATCATGAATCTTGAATTGAATCTTGAATTGAATTATGAATCATGAATCAAGATTTGAATCATGAATCATGAATCATGAATCATAAATTGAATCATGAATCATGAATTGAATCATGAACTGAATCATGAATCATGAATTGAATCATGAATCATAAATCATGAATTGAATCATGAATCATGAATCGAATCATAAATCATGAATTGAATCATGAATCAAATCATGAATCATGAATCATGAATCATGAATCATGAATTGAATCATGATTCATGAATCATGAATTGAATCATGAATCAAGAATCATGAATCATGAATCATGAATCATGAATTGAATCATGAATCATGAATCGAATCACGAATCATGAATTGAATCATGAATCGAATCATGAATCATGAATCATGAATCATGAATCATAAATTGAATCATGAATTGAATCATGAATCATGAATCATAAATTGAACCATGAATCATGAATCATGAAGTGAATCATGAATTGAATCATGAATCATGATTCATGAATTGAATCATGAATCATGATTCATGAATTAAATCATGAATTGAATCATGAATCATGAATCATGAATCATGAATCATGAATCATAAATTGAACCATGAATCATGAATCATGAAGTGAATCATGAATTGAATCATGAATCATGATTCATGAATTGAATCATGAATTGAATCATGAATTATAAATTAAATCATGAATCAAGAATTGAATCATGAATTGAATCATGAATCATGAATAATGAATTGAATCATGAATCATGAATCATGAATCAGGAATTGAATCATGAATCATGAATCATGAATCATGAATTGAATCATGAATCATGAATTGAATCATGAATCATGAATCATGAATTGAATCATGAATCAAAAATTTAATCATGAATCATGAATTGAATCATGAATCATGAATCATGAATCATGAATCATGAATCATGAATCATGAATTGAATCATGAATCATGAATCATGAATTGAATCATGAATTAAATCATGAATCATGAATCATGAATTGAATCATGAATCATGAATTGAATCATGAATCATGAATCGAATCATGAATCATGAATTGAATCATGAATCGAATCATGAATCATGAATTGAATCATGAATCATGAATTGAATCATGAATCATGAATCATGAATCATGAATTGAATAATGAATCATGAATCAAAAATTTAATCATGAATCATGAATTGAATCATGAATCATGAATCATGAATCATGAATCATGAATTGAATCATGAATCATGAATCATGAATCTTGAGTCATGAATTGAATCATGAATCATGAATCATGAATTGAATAATGAATCATGAATCATGAATCAAATCATGAATCATGAGTCAAGAATAATGAATCGAATCATGAATCATGAATTGAATCATGAATCATGAATCATGAATTATGAATTGAATCATGAATTATGAATTGAATCATGAATCATAAATCATGAATCCTGAATCGAATCATGAATCATTAATCATGAATCGTGAATCATGAATCATGAATTGAATCATGAATCATGAATCATGAATTGAATCATAAATCATGAATCAAGAATCATGAATTGAATCATGAATCATGAATCATAAATTGAATCATAAATCATGAATTGAATCATGAGTCATGAATCTTGAATTGAATCATGAATTGAATTATGAATCATGAATCAAGAATTGAATCATGAATCATGAATCATGAATCATGAATCATGAAATGAATCATGAATTGAATCATGAATCATGAATTGAATCATGAATCATGAATTATGAATTGAATCATGAACCATGAATCGAATCATGAATCATGAATTGAATCATGAATCGAATCATGAATCATGAATCATGAATTGTATCATGAATCATGAATCGAATCATGAATCTTGAATCATGAATTGAATCATGAATCATGAATTGAATAATGAATCATAATTCATGAATCGAATCATGAATCATGACTCAAGAATCATGAATCAAATCATGAATCATGAATCATGAATAATGAATCATGAATTGAATCATGAATCATGAATCATGAATTATGAATTGAATCATGAATCATGAATCATGAATTGAATCATGAATCATGAATCTTGAATCATGAATCATGAATTGAATCATGAATCATGAATTGAATCATGAATCATGAATCATGAATCATGAATCATGAATCATGAATTGAATCATGAATCATGAATCATGAATCGAATCATGAATCATGAATTAAATCATGAATTGAATCATGAATCATGAATGATGAATCATGAATTGAATCATAAATTATGAACCATGAATCGAATCATGAATCATGAATTGAATCATGAATTGAATCATGAATCATGAATCTTGAATTGAATCTTGAATTGAATTATGAATCATGAATCAAGATTTGAATCATGAATCATGAATCATGAATTGAATCATGAATCATGAATCATGAATCATGAATTAAATCATGAATCATAAATTGAATGATGAATTGAATCATGAATCATGAATCATGAATCATAAATTGAACCATGAATCATGAATCATGAAGTGAATCATGAATTTAATCATGAATCATGATTCATGAATTGAATCATGAATCATGATTCATGAATTGAATCATGAATTGAATCATGAATTATAAATTAAATCATGAATCATGAATTGAATCATGAATTGAATCATGAATCATGAATTGAATCATGAATCATAAATGTAATCATGAATCATGAATCATGAATTGAATCATGAATCATGAATCATGAATTGAATCATGAATCGAATCATGAATCATGAATCATAAATTGAATCATGAATCATGAATCTTGAATTGAATCTTGAATTGAATTATGAATCATGAATCAAGATTTGAATCATGAATCATGAATCATGAATCATAAATTGAATCATGAATCATAAATCATGAATTGAATCATGAACTGAATCATGAATCATGAATTGAATCATGAATCATAAATCATGAATCGAATCATGAATCATGAATCTAATCATGAATCATGAATCATGAATTGAATCATGAATCATGAATCATGAATTGAATCATGAATCAAGAATCATGAATCATGAATCATGAATCATGAATTGAATCATGAATCATGAATCGAATCATGAATCATGAATTGAATCATGAATCGAATCATGAATCATGAATCATGAATCATAAATTGAATCATGAATTGAATCATGAATCATGAATCATAAATTGAACCATGAATCATGAATCATGAACTGAATCATGAATTGAATCATGAATCATGATTCATGAATTGAATCATGAATCATGATTCATGAATTGAATCATGAATTAAATCATGAATCATGAATCATGAATCATAAATTGAACCATGAATCATGAATCATGAAGTGAATCATGAATTGAATCATGAATCATGATTCATGAATTGAATCATGAATTGAATCATGAATTATAAATTAAATCATGAATCAAGAATTGAATCATGAATCATGAATCAAAAATTGAATCATGAATCAAAAATTGAATCATGAATCATGAATCATGAATCATGAATCATGAATCATGATTTGAATCATGAATTGAATCATGAATTAAATCATGAATCATGAATCATGAATTGAATCATGAATCATGAATTGAATCATGAATCATGAATCGAATCATGAATCATGAATTGAATCATGAATTGAATCATGAATCATGAATTGTATCATGAATCATGAATCATGAATTATGAATTGAATCATGAATTATAAATTGAATCATGAATCATAAATCATGAATCCTGAATCGAATCATGAATCATTAATCATGAATCGTGAATCATGAATCATGAATTGAATCATGAATCATGAATCATGAATTGAATCATAAATCATGAATCATGAATCATGAATTGAATCATGAATCATGAATCATAAATTGAATCATGAATCATGAATTGAATCATGAACCATGAATCGATCATGAATCATGAATTGAATCATGAATCGAATCATGAATCATGAATCATGAATTGTATCATGAATCATGAATCGAATCATGAATCTTGAATCAAGAATTGAATCATGAATCATGAATTGAATAATGAATCATGAATCATGAATCGAATCATGAATCATGAGTCAAGAATCATGAATCGAATCATGAATCATGAATCATGAATCATGAATAATGAATCATGAATTGAATCATGAATCATGAATCATGAATTGAATCATGAATCATGAATCATGAATTGAATCATGAATCATGAATCATGAATTGAATCATGAATCATGAATCTTGAATCATGAATCATGAATTGAATCATGAATCATGAATTGAATCATGAATCATGAATCATGAATCATGAATCATGAATCATGAATTGAATCATGAATCATGAATCATGAATCGAATCATGAATCATGAATCATGAATCATGAATTGAATCATGAATCATGAATCATGAATCATGAATCATGAATTGAATCATGAATCATGAATCATGAATTGAATCATGAATCATGAATCATGAATCATGAATCATGAATCGAATCATGAATCATAAATCAAGAATCATGAATCGAATCATGAATCATAAATCGAATCATGAATCATGAATCATGAATTGAATCATGATTTATGAATCATGAATCATGAAATAAATCCTGAATCATAAATTGAATCATGAATTCAATCATAAATCATGAATCATGAATCATAAATTGAACCATGAATCATGAATCATGAAGTGAATCATGAATTTATTCATGAATCATGAATCATGAATTTATTCATGAATCATGAATCATGAATCATGAATTGAATCATGAATCATAAATCATGAATCATAAATTAAACCATGAATCATGAATCATGAAGTGAGTCATGAATTGAATCATGAATCATGATTCATGAATTGAATCATGAATTGAATCATGAATCATGAATCATGAATCATAAATTGAACCATGAATCATGAATCATGAAGTGAATCATGAATTGAATCATGAATCATGATTCATGAATTGAATAATGAATTGAATCATGAATTATAAATTAAATCATGAATCAAGAATTGAATCATGAATTGAATCATGAATCATGAATTGAATCATGAATCATGAATCATGAATCATGAATTGAATCATGAATTGAATCATGAATCATGAATCATGAATCATGAATTGAATCATGAATCATGAATCATAAATTGAATCATGAATCATGAATTGAATCATGAATCATGAATCATGAATCATGAATTCAATCATGAATCATTAATCATGAATTGAATCATGAATTGAATCATGAATCATGAATCATGAATTGAATCATGAATCATGAATCATGAATCATGAATCATGAATCAAATCATGAATCATGAATTGAATCATAAATCGAATCATGAATCATGAATTGTATCATGAATCATGAATCGAATCATGAATCTTGAATCATGAATTGAATCATGAATCATGAATCATGAATCATGAATCATGAATTGAATAATGAATCATGAATCATGATTCGAATCATGAATCATGAGTCAAGAATCATGAATCGAATCATGAATCATAAATTGAATCATGAATCATGAATCATGAATTATGAATTGAATCATGAATCATAAATCATGAATCCTGAATCGAATCATGAATCATTAATCATGAATCGTGAATCATGAATTATGAATTGAATCATGAATCATGAATCATGAATTGAATCATGAATCATGAATCATAAATTGAATCATGAATCATGAATCATGAATTGAATCATGAATTGAATCATGAATCATGAATCATGAATTGAATCATGATTCATGAATCTTGAATTGAATCATGAATTGAATTATGAATCATGAATGAATAATTGAATCATGAATCAGGAATCATGAATCATGAATCATAATTTGAATCATGAATCATGAATCATGAATTGAATCATGAATTGAATCATGAATCATGAATCATGAATTGAATCATGAATCATGAATCATGAATCCTGAATCGAATCATGAATCATGAATTGAATCATGAATCGAATCATGAATCATGAATTGAATAATGAATCATGAATCATGAATCGAATCATGAATCATGAGTCAAGAATCATGAATCGAATCATGAATCATGAATTGAATCATGAATCATGAATCATGAATTATGAATTGAATCATGAATCATAAATCATGAATCCTGAATCGAATCATGAATCATTAATCATGAATCGTGAATCATGAATCATGAATTGAATCATGAATCATGAATCATGAATCATGAATTGAGTAATGAATCATGAATCATGAGTCATGAATTGTATCATGAAACATGAATCGAATCATGAATCTTGAATCATGAATTGAATCATGAATCATGAATCATGAATTGAATAATGAATCATGAATCATGAATTGAATCATGAATCATGAATTATGAATTGAATCATGAATCATGAATCATGAATTGAATCATGAATCGAATCATGAATCATGAATTGAATCATGAATCATGAATTAAATCATGAATCATAAATCATGAATTGAATCATGAATCATGAATCATGAATCATGAATCATGAATCATGAATTGAATCATGAATCATGAATCGAATCATGAATCTTGAATCATGAATTGAATTGAATCATGAATCATGAATTGAATAATGAATCATGAATCATGAATCATGAATTGAATCATGAATCATGAATTATGAATTGAATCATGAATCATGAATTGAATCATGAATCGAATCATGAATCATGAATTGAATCATGAATCATGAATTAAATCATGAATCATAAATCATGAATTGAATCATGAATCATGAATCATGAATCATGAATTGAATCATGAATCATGAATCGAATCATGAATCATGAATTGAATCATGAATCGAATCATGAATCATGAATCATGAATTGAATCATGAATCATGAATCGAATCATGAATCTTGAATTATGAATTGAATCATGAATCATGAATCATGAATCATGAATTGAATAATGAATCATGAATCATGAATCGAATCATGAATCATGAGTCAAAAATCATGAATCGAATCATGAATCTTGAATTGAATCATGAATCATGAATCATGAATCATGAATTGAATCATGATTTATGAATCATGAATCATGAATCGAATCATGAATCATAAATCAAGAATCATGAATCGAATCATGAATCATAAATCGAATCATGAATCATGAATTGAATCATGATTTATGAATCATGAATCATGAATCGAATCATAAATCATGAATCATGAATCATGAATCATGAATTGAATCATGAATCATGAATCATGAATTGAATCATGAATCAAGAATCATGAATCATGAATCATGAATTGAATCATGAATCATGAATCATGAATTGAATCATGAATTATAAATTAAATCATGAATCATGAATTGAATCATGAATTGAATCATGAATCATGAATTAAATCATGAATCATAAATCATGAATTGAATCATGAATCATGAATCATAATTCATGAATTATGAATCTTAAATCGAATCATAAATCATGAATCGAATCATGAATCTTGAATCATGAATTGAATTGAATCATGAATCATGAATTGAATAATGAATCATGAATCATGAATCATGAATTGAATCATGAATCATGAATTATGAATTGAATCATGAATCATGAATTGAATCATGAATCGAATCATGAATCATGAATTGAATCATGAATCATGAATTAAATCATGAATCATAAATCATGAATTGAATCATGAATCATGAATCATGAATCATGAATTGAATCATGAATCATGAATCGAATCATGAATCATGAATTGAATCATGAATCGAATCATGAATCATGAATCATGAATTGAATCATGAATCATGAATCGAATCATGAATCTTGAATTATGAATTGAATCATGAATCATGAATCATGAATCATGAATTGAATAATGAATCATGAATCATGAATCGAATCATGAATCATGAGTCAAAAATCATGAATCGAATCATGAATCTTGAATTGAATCATGAATCATGAATCATGAATCATGAATTGAATCATGATTTATGAATCATGAATCATGAATCGAATCATGAATCATAAATCAAGAATCATGAATCGAATCATGAATCATAAATCGAATCATGAATCATGAATCATGAATTGAATCATGATTTATGAATCATGAATCATGAATCGAATCATAAATCATGAATCATGAATCATGAATCATGAATTGAATCATGAATCATGAATCATGAATTGAATCATGAATCAAGAATCATGAATCATGAATCATGAATTGAATCATGAATCATGAATCATGAATTGAATCATGAATTATAAATTAAATCATGAATCATGAATTGAATCATGAATTGAATCATGAATCATGAATTGAATCATGAATCATGAATTGAATCATGAATCGAATCATGAAACATGAATTGAATCATGAATCATGAATCATAAATTGAATGATGAATCATGAATTGAATCATGAATCGAATCATGAAACATGAATTGAATCATGAATCATGAATCATGAATTGAATCATGAATCATGAATTGAATCATGAATCGAATCATGAATCATGAATTGAATCATGAATCATGAATTAAATCATGAATCATAAATCATGAATTGAATCATGAATCATGAATCATGAATCATGAATCATGAATTGAATCATGAATCATGAATCGAATCATGAATCATGAATCGAATCATGAATCATGAATCATGAATTGAATCATGAATCATGAATCGAATCATGAATCTTGAATTATGAATTGAATCATGAATCATGAATCATGAATCATGAATTGAATAATGAATCATGAATCATGAATCGAATCATGAGTCAAAAATCATGAATCGAATCATGAATCTTGAATTGAATCATGAATCATGAATCATGAATCATGAATTGAATCATGATTTATGAATCATGAATCATGAATCGAATCATGAATCATAAATCAAGAATCATGAATCGAATCATGAATCATAAATCGAATCATGAATCATGAATCATGAATTGAATCATGATTTATGAATCATGAATCATGAATCGAATCATAAATCATGAATCATGAATCATGAATCATGAATTGAATCATGAATCATGAATCATGAATTGACTCATGAATCAAGAATCATGAATCATGAATCATGAATTGAATCATGAATCATGAATCATGAATTGAATCATGAATTATAAATTAAATCATGAATCATGAATTGAATCATGAATTGAATCATGAATCATGAATCATGAATCATGAATCATGAATTGAATCATGAATCATGAATCATGAATTGAATCATGAATCATGAATCATGAATTGAATCATGAATCGAATCATGAAACATGAATTGAATCATGAATCATGAATCATAAATTGAATGATGAATCATGAATTGAATCATGAATCGAATCATGAAACATGAATTGAATCATGAATCATGAATCATGAATTGAATCATGAATCATGAATCTTGAATTGAATCATGAATTGAATCATGGATTATGAATCATGAATTGAATCATGAATCATAAATCATGAATTGAATCATGAATCATGAATCGAATTATGAATCATGAATTGAATCATGAATCGAATCATGAATCATGAATTGTATCATGAATCATGAATCGAATCATGAATCATGAATCATGAATTGAATCATGAATCATGAATCATGAATCGAATCATGAATCATGAATCATGAATTAAATCATAAATCATGAATCGTGAATCGAATCATAATTCATGAATCATGAATCATGAATTTTATCATGAATCAAGAATCATGAATTATGAATTGAATCATGAATCATGAATCATGAATTGAATCATGAATCATGAATCATGAATCATGAATTGAATCATGAATCATGAATCATGAATTGAATCATGAATCATGAATCATGAATCATGAATTGAATCATGAATCATGAATCATGAATCATGAATCATAAATCATGAATCATGAATCATGAATCGAATCATGAATCTTGAATCATGAATTGAATCATAAATCATGAATCATGAATTGAATAATGAATCATGAATCGAATCATGAATCATGAATTGAATCATGAATCATGAATCATGAATTGAATCATGAATCATGAATCGAATCATGAATCATGAATCATGAATTGAATCATGAATCATGAATCATCAATCATCAATTATGAATCATGAATTGATTCATGAATCATGAATCGAATCATGAATCATGAATTGAATCATGAATCGAATCATGAATCTTGAATCATGAATTGAATCATAAATCATGAATCATGAATCATGAATTGAATAATGAATCATGAATCATGAATCGAATCATGAATCATGAATCATGAATCATGAATCGAATCATGAATCATGAATCAAGAATCATGAATTGAATCATGAATCATGAATCTAATCATGAATCTTGAATCATGAATTGAATCATGAATCATGAATCATGAATTGAATAATGAATCATGAATCATGAATCGAATCATGAATCATGAGTAAAAAATCATGAATCGAATGATGAATCATGAATTGAATCATGAATCACGCATCATGAATTATGAATTGAATCATGAATTGAATCATAAATCATGAATCATGAATCGAATCATGAATCATGAATCAAGAATCATGAATCGAATCATGAATCATGAATCGAATCATGAATCATGAATCATGAATTGAATCATGAATCATGAATCATGAATCATGAATCGAATCATGAATCATGAATCATGAATCATGAATTGAATCATGAATCATGAATCATGAATTGAATCATGAATCATGAATCATGAATCATGAATCATGAATCATGAATTAAATCATGAATCATGAATCATGAATTGAATCATGAATCATGAATCATGAATCATAAATTGAATCATGAATCATGAATTGAATCATAAATCATGAATCATGAATCATGAATTAAATTCTGAATCATAAATTGAACCATGAATCATGAATCATGAAGTGAATCATGAATTGAATCATGAATCATGAATCATAAATCCTGAATCATGAATCATGAATTGAATCATGAATCATGATTCATGAATCGAATCATGAATCATGAATCATGATTCATGAATCGAATCATGAATCATGAATTAAATCATGAATTGAATCATGAATCATGAATTGAATCATAATTCATGAATCATGAATCGAATCATGAATCATGAATCAAGAATCATGAATTGAATCATGAATCATGAATCATAAATCATGAATCGAATCATGAATCATGAATCATGAATCATGAATCATGAATCATGAATCATGAATCATGAATCATGAATTATGAATCTTAAATCGAATGATGAATCATGAATCATGAATCGAATCATGAATCATGAATCATGAATCATGAATTGAATAATGAATCATGAATCATGAATCATGAATCATGAATTGAATCATGAATCATGAATCATGAATCATGAATTGAATCATGAATCATGAATCGTGAATCGAATCATGAATCATGAATCAAGAATCATGAATCGAATCATGAATCATGAATCGAATCATGAATCATGAATCATGAATCATGAATCGAATCATGAATCATGAATCATGAATCATGAATTGAATCATGAATCATGAATCGAATCATGAATCATGAATCATGAATTGAATCATGAATCATGAATCATGAATCATGAATCATGAATTGAATCATGAATCATGAATCGAATTATGAATTGTATCATGAATCATGAATCGAATCATGAATCTTGTATCATGAATTGAATCATGAATCATGAATCATGAATTGAATAATGAATCATGAATCATGAATCATGAATTGAATCATGAATCATGAATTATGAATTGAATCATGAATCATGAATCATGAATTGAATCATGAATCAAATCATGAATCATGAATTGAATCATGAATCATGAATTAAATCATGAATCATAAATCATGAATTGAATCATGAATCATGAATCATGAATCATGAATCATGAGTTGAATCATGAATCATGAATCGAATCATGAATCATGAATTGAATCATGAATCGAATCATGAATCATGAATCATGAATTGAATCATGAATCATAAATCGAATCATGAATTGAATAATGAATCATGAATCATGAATTGAATCATGAATCATGAATCGAATCATGAATCATGAATCATGAATTGAATCATGAATCATGAATCATCAATCATCAATCATGAATCATATCATGAATCATGAATCATGAATCATGAATCATGAATCATGAATCATGAATCATGAATTATGAATCTTAAATCGAATGATGAATCATGAATCATGAATCGAATCATGAATCATGAATCATGAATCATGAATTGAATAATGAATCATGAATCATGAATCATGAATCATGAATTGAATCATGAATCATGAATCATGAATCATGAATTGAATCATGAATCATGAATCGTGAATCGAATCATGAATCATGAATCAAGAATCATGAATCGAATCATGAATCATGAATCGAATCATGAATCATGAATCATGAATCATGAATCGAATCATGAATCATGAATCATGAATCATGAATTGAATCATGAATCATGAATCGAATCATGAATCATGAATCATGAATTGAATCATGAATCATGAATCATGAATCATGAATCATGAATTGAATCATGAATCATGAATCGAAATATGAATTGTATCATGAATCATGAATCGAATCATGAATCTTGTATCATGAATTGAATCATGAATCATGAATCATGAATTGAATAATGAATCATGAATCATGAATCATGAATTGAATCATGAATCATGAATTATGAATTGAATCATGAATCATGAATTGAATCATGAATCAAATCATGAATCATGAATTGAATCATGAATCATGAATTAAATCATGAATCATAAATCATGAATTGAATCATGAATCATGAATCATGAATCATGAATCATGAGTTGAATCATGAATCGAATCATGAATCATGAATTGAATCATGAATCGAATCATGAATCATGAATCATGAATTGAATCATGAATCATAAATCGAATCATGAATTGAATAATGAATCATGAATCATGAATCGAATCATGAATCATGAGTCAAAAATCATGAATCGAATCATGAATCTTGAATTGAATCATGAATCATGAATCATGACTCATGAATTGAATCATGAATCATGAATCATGAATCATGAATTGAATCATGAATCATGAATCGAATCATGAATCATAAATCAAGAATCATGAATCGAATCATGAATCATAAATCGAATCATGAATCATGAATCATGAATTGAATCATGATTTATGAATCATGAATCATGAGTCGAATCATGAATCATGAATCATGAATCATGAATCATGAATCATGAATCATGAATTGAATCATGAATCATGAATCATGAATTGAATCATGAATCAAGAATCATGAATCATGAATCATGAATCATGAATCATGAATTGAATCATGAATCATGAATCATGAATTGAATCATGAATCATGAATTAAATCCTGAATCATAAACTGAATCATGAATTGAATCATGAATCATGAATTAAATCCTGAATCATAAATTGAATCATGAATTGAATCATGAATCATGAACCATGAATCATGAATTGAATCATGAATTATGAATTAAATCATGAATCATGAATTGAATCATGAATTGAATCATGAATCATGAATTTAATCATGAATCATAAATCGAATCATGAATTGAATAATGAATCATGAATCATGAATTGAATCATGAATCATGAATCGAATCATGAATCATGAATCATGAATTGAATCATGAATCATGAATCATCAATCATCAATCATGAATCATATCATGAATCATGAATCATGAATCATGAATCATGAATCATGAATCATGAATCATGAATTATGAATCTTAAATCGAATGATGAATCATGAATCATGAATCGAATCATGAATCATGAATCATGAATCATGAATTGAATAATGAATCATGAATCATGAATCATGAATCATGAATTGAATCATGAATCATGAATCATGAATCATGAATTGAATCATGAATCATGAATCGTGAATCGAATCATGAATCATGAATCAAGAATCATGAATCGAATCATGAATCATGAATCGAATCATGAATCATGAATCATGAATCATGAATCGAATCATGAATCATGAATCATGAATCATGAATTGAATCATGAATCATGAATCGAATCATGAATCATGAATCATGAATTGAATCATGAATCATGAATCATGAATCATGAATCATGAATTGAATCATGAATCATGAATCGAATTATGAATTGTATCATGAATCATGAATCGAATCATGAATCTTGTATCATGAATTGAATCATGAATCATGAATCATGAATTGAATAATGAATCATGAATCATGAATCATGAATTGAATCATGAATCATGAATTATGAATTGAATCATGAATCATGAATTGAATCATGAATCAAATCATGAATCATGAATTGAATCATGAATCATGAATTAAATCATGAATCATAAATCATGAATTGAATCATGAATCATGAATCATGAATCATGAATCATGAGTTGAATCATGAATCGAATCATGAATCATGAATTGAATCATGAATCGAATCATGAATCATGAATCATGAATTGAATCATGAATCATAAATCGAATCATGAATTGAATAATGAATCATGAATCATGAATCGAATCATGAATCATGAGTCAAAAATCATGAATCGAATCATGAATCTTGAATTGAATCATGAATCATGAATCATGACTCATGAATTGAATCATGAATCATGAATCATGAATCATGAATTGAATCATGAATCATGAATCGAATCATGAATCATAAATCAAGAATCATGAATCGAATCATGAATCATAAATCGAATCATGAATCATGAATCATGAATTGAATCATGATTTATGAATCATGAATCATGAGTCGAATCATGAATCATGAATCATGAATCATGAATCATGAATCATGAATTGAATCATGAATCATGATTCATGAATTGAATCATGAATCAAGAATCATGAATCATGAATCATGAATCATGAATCATGAATTGAATCATGAATCATGAATCATGAATTGAATCATGAATCATGAATTAAATCCTGAATCATAAACTGAATCATGAATTGAATCATGAATCATGAATTAAATCCTGAATCATAAATTGAATCATGAATTGAATCATGAATCATGAACCATGAATCATGAATTGAATCATGAATTATGAATTAAATCATGAATCATGAATTGAATCATGAATTGAATCATGAATCATGAATTTAATCATGAATCATGAATTGAATCCTGAATCATGAATCATGAATCATGAATTTAATCATGAATCATGAATTGAATCATGAATCATGAATCATGAATTGAATCATGAATCGAATCATGAAACATGAATTGAATCATGAATCTTGAATCATAAATTGAATCATGAATCATGAATTGAATCATGAATCATGAATCTTGAATTGAATCATGAATCATGAATCTTGAATTGAATCATGAATTGAATCATGGATTATGAATCATGAATTGAATCATGAATCATAAATCATGAATTGAATCATGAATCATGAATCGAATCATGAATCATGAATTGAATCATGAATCATGAATCATGAATTGAATCATAATTCATGAATCATGAATCGAATCATGAATCATGAATCAAGAATCATGAATCGAATCATGAATCATGAATCAAATCATGAATCATGAATCATGAATTAAATCATGAATCATGAATCATGAATCATGAATCATAAATCATGAATCGAATCATGAATCATGAATCATGAATCATGAATCATGAATCATGAATTATGAATTGAATCATTATTCATGAATCATTATTCATGAATCATGAATTGAATCATGAATCATGAATCATGAATCATGAATTGAATCATGAATCATGAATCATGAATTGAATAATGAATCATGAGTCATGAATCATGAATCATGAATCATGAATTATGAATTGAATCATTATTCATGAATCATTATTCATGAATCATGAATTGAATCATGAATCATGAATCATGAATCATGAATTGAATCATGAATCATGAATCATGAATCGAATCATGAATCATGAACCAAGAATCATGAATCGAATCATGAATCATGAATCGAATCATGAATCATGAATCATGAATCATGAATCGAATCATGAATCATGAATCATGAATTGAATCATGAATCATGAATCGAATCATGAATCATGAATCATGAATTGAATCATGAATCATGAATCATGAATCATGAATTGAATCATGAATCATGAATCGAATCATGAATTGTATCATGAATCATGAATCGAATCATGAATCTTGTATCATGAATTGAATCATGAATCATGAATCATGAATTGAATAATGAATCATGAATCATGAATCATGAATTGAATCATGAATCATGAATTATGAATTGAATCATGAATCATGAATCGAATCATGAATCATGAATCATGAATTGAATCATGAATCATGAATCATGAATCATCAATCATGAATCATGAATTGAATCATGAATCATGAATCGAATCATGAATCATGAATTGAATCATGAATCGAATCATGAATCTTGAATCATGAATTGAATCATAAATCATGAATCATGAATTGAATAATGAATCATGAATCATGAATCGAATCATGAATCATGAATTGAATCATGAATCATGAATCATGAATCATGAATCATGAATTGAATCATGAATCATGAATCAAGAATCATGAATTGAATCATGAATCATGAATCTAATCATGAATCTTGAATCATGAATTGAATCATGAATCATGAATCATGAATTGAATAATGAATCATGAATCATGAATCGAATCATGAATCATGAGTAAAAAATCATGAATCGAATGATGAATCATGAATTGAATCATGAATCATGCATCATGAATTATGAATTGAATCATGAATTGAATCATAAATCATGAATCATGAATCGAATCATGAATCATGAATCAAGAATCATGAATCGAATCATGAATCATGAATCGAATCATGAATCATGAATCATGAATTGAATCATGAATCATGAATCATGAATCATGAATCGAATCATGAAATATGAATCATGAATCATGAATTGAATCATGAATCATGAATCATGAATTGAATCATGAATCATGAATCATGAATCATGAATCATGAATCATGAATTAAATCATGAATCATGAATTGAATCATGAATCATGAATCATGAATCATGAATCATAAATTGAATCATGAATCATGAATCATGAATTGAATCATAAATCATGAATCATGAATCATGAATTAAATCCTGAATCATAAATTGAACCATGAATCATGAATCATGAAGTGAATCATGAATTGAATCATGAATCATGAATCATGAATCCTGAATCATGAATCATGAATTGAATCATGAATCATGATTCATGAATCGAATCATGAATCATGAATCATGATTGATGAATCGAATCATGAATCATGAATTAAATCATGAATTGAATCATGAATCATGAATCATGAATTGAATCATAATTCATGAATCATGAATCGAATCATGAATCATGAATCAAGAATCATAAATCGAATCATGAATCATGAATCAAATCATGAATCATGAATCATGAATTGAATCATGAATCATGAATCATGAATCATAAATCATGAATCGAATCATGAATCATGAATCATTAATCATGAATCATGAATCATGAATCATGAATCATGAATCATGAATTGAATCATGAATCATGAATCATGAATCATGAATTATGAATCTTAAATCGAATGATGAATCATGAATCATGAATCGAATCATGAATCATGAATCATGAATCATGAATTGAATAATGAATCATGAATCATGAATCATGAATCATGAATTGAATCATGAATCATGAATCATGAATCATGAATTGAATCATGAATCATGAATCGTGAATCGAATCATGAATCATGAATCAAGAATCATGAATCGAATCATGAATCATGAATCGAATCATGAATCATGAATCATGAACCATGAATCGAATCATGAATCATGAATCATGAATCATGAATTGAATCATGAATCATGAATCGAATCATGAATCATGAATCATGAATTGAATCATGAATCATGAATCATGAATCATGAATCATGAATTGAATCATGAATCATGAATCGAATTATGAATTGTATCATGAATCATGAATCGAATCATGAATCTTGTATCATGAATTGAATCATGAATCATGAATCATGAATCATGAATTGAATCATGAATCATGAATTATGAATTGAATCATGAATCATGAATCATGAATTGAATCATGAATCAAATCATGAATCATGAATTGAATCATGAATCATGAATTAAATCATGAATCATAAATCATGAATTGAATCATGAATCATGAATCATGAATCATGAATCATGAGTTGAATCATGAATCATGAATCGAATCATGAATCATGAATTGAATCATGAATCGAATCATGAATCATGAATCATGAATTGAATCATGAATCATGAATCGAATCATGAATCTTGAATCATGAATTGAATCATGAATCATGAATCATGAATCATGAATTGAATCATGAATCATGAATCGAATCATGAATCATAAATCAAGAATCATGAATCGAATCATGAATCATAAATCGAATCATGAATCATGAATCATGAATTGAATCATGATTTATGAATCATGAATCATGAGTCGAATCATGAATCATGAATCATGAATCATGAATCATGAATTGAATCATGAATCATGAATCATGAATTGAATCATGAATCAAGAATCATGAATCATGAATCATGAATCATGAATCATGAATTGAATCATGAATCATGAATCATGAATTGAATCATGAATCATGAATTAAATCCTGAATCATAAACTGAATCATGAATTGAATCATGAATCATGAATTAAATCCTGAATCATAAATTGAATCATGAATTGAATCATGAATCATGAACCATGAATCATGAATTGAATCATGAATCATGAATCATGAAGTGAATCATGAATTAAATCATGAATCATGATTCATGAATTGAATCATGAATTGAATCATGAATTATAAATTAAATCATGAATCATGAATTGAATCATGAATTGAATCATGAATCATGAATTTAATCATGAATCATGAATTGAATCATGAATCATGAATCATGAATCATGAATTGAATCATGAATCATGAATTGAATCATGAATCATGAATCATGAATTGAATCATGAATCGAATCATGAAACATGAATTGAATCATGAATCTTGAATCATAAATTGAATCATGAATCATGAATTGAATCATGAATCATGAATCTTGAATTGAATCATGAATCATGAATCTTGAATTGAATCATGAATTGAATCATGGATTATGAATCATGAATTGAATCATGAATCATAAATCATGAATTGAATCATGAATCATGAATCGAATCATGAATCATGAATTGAATCATGAATCATGAATCAAATCATGAATCATGAATCATGAATTGAATCATGAATCATGAATCATGAATCATGAATCATAAATCATGAATCGAATCATGAATCATGAATCATGAATCATGAATCATGAATCATGAATTGAATCATGAATCATAAATCATGAATCAAATCATGAATCATGAATCATGAATTGAATCATGAATCATGAATCATGAATTGAATCATGAATCATGAATCATGAATCATGAATTATGAATCTTAAATCGAATGATGAATCATGAATCATGAATCGAATCATGAATCATGAATCATGAATTGAATAATGAATCATGAATCATGAATCATGAATCATAAATTATGAATTGAATCATTATTCATGAATCATTATTCATGAATCATGAATTGAATCATGAATCATGAATCATGAATTGAATCATGAATCATGAATCATGAATCGAATCATGAATCAAGAATCATGAATCGAATCATGAATCATGAATCGAATCATGAATCATGAATCATGAATCATGAATCGAATCATGAATCATGAATCATGAATTCAATCATGAATCATGAATCGAATCATGAATCATGAATCATGAATTGAATCATGAATCATGAATCATGAATCATGAATCATGAATCATGAATTGAATCATGAATCATGAATCGAATCATGAATTGTATCATGAATCATGAATCGAATCATGAATCTTGTATCATGAATTGAATCATGAATCATGAATCATGAATTGAATAATGAATCATGAATCATGAATCATGAATTGAATCATGAATCATGAATTGAATCATGAATCATGAATTATGAATTGAATCATGAATCATGAATCATGAATTGAATCATGAATCAAATCATGAATCATGAATTGAATCATGAATCATGAATTAAATCATGAATCATGAATCATGAGTTGAATCATGAATCATGAATCGAATCATGAATCATAAATTGAATCATGAATCGAATCATGAATCATGAATCATGAATTGAATCATGAATCATGAATCGAATCATGAATCATAAATCAAGAATCATGAATCGAATCATGAATCATAAATCGAATCATGAATCATGAATCATGAATTGAATCATGATTTATGAATCATGAATCATGAGTCGAATCATGAATCATAAATCGAATCATGAATCATGAATCATGAATTGAATCATGAATCATGAATCATGAATTGAATCATGAATCAAGAATCATGAATCATGAATCATGAATCATGAATCATGAATTGAATCATGAATCATGAATCATGAATTGAATCATGAATCATGAATTAAATTCTGAATCATAAACTGAATCATGAATTGAATCATGAATCATGAATTAAATCCTGAATCATAAATTGAATCATGAATTGAATCATGAATCATGAACCATGAATCATGAATTGAATCATGAAGTGAATCATGAATTAAATCATGAATCATGATTCATGAATTGAATCATGAATTGAATCATGAATTATAAATTAAATCATGAATCATGAATTGAATCATGAATTGAATCATGAATCATGAATCATGAATTGAATCATGAATCATGAATCATGAATTGAATCATGAATCGAATCATGTAACATGAATTGAATCATGAATCTTGAATCATAAATTGAATCATGAATCATGAATTGAATCATGAATCATGAATCTTGAATTGAATCATGAATCATGAATCTTGAATTGAATCATGAATTGAATAATGAATCATGAATCATAAATCGAATCATGAATCATGAGTCAAGAATCATGAATCGAATCATGAATCATGAATCATGAATCATGAATTGTATCATGAATCATGAATCGAATCATGAATCTTGAATCATGAATTGAATCATGAAAAATGAATCATGAATCATGAATTGAATAATGAATCATGAATCATGAATTGAATCATGAATCATGAGTCAAGAATCATGAATCGAATCATGAATCATGAATCATGAATTATGAATCATGAATTGAATCATGAATCATAAATCATGACTCATGAATTGAATCATGAATCATGAATCATGAATTGAATCATGAATGATGAATCTTGAATCATGAATCATGAATTGAATCATGAATCATGAAGTGAATCATGAATCATAAATTGAATCATGAATCATGAATCATGAATCATGAATCCTGAATCATGAATCATGAATTGAATCATGAATCATGAATCATGAATTGAATCATAATTCATGAATCATGAATCATAAATCAAGAATCATGAATCGAATCATGAATCATGAATCAAATCATGAATCATGAATCATGAATTGAATCATGAATCATGAATCATGAATCATGAATAATAAATCATGAATCGAATCATGAATCATGTATCATGAATCATGAATCATGAATCATGAATTGAATCATGAATCATGAATCATGAATCATGAATCATGAATTATGAATCTTAAATCGAATGATGAATCATGAATCATGAATCGAATCATGAATCAGGAATCATGAATCATGAATTGAATCATGAATCATGAATCATAAATTATGAATCTTAAATCGAATGATGAATCATGAATCATGAATCATGAATTATGAATTGAATCATTAATCATGAATCATGAATTGAATCATGAATCATGAATCATGAATCATGAATCATGAATTGAATCATGAATCATAAATCATGAATCGAATCATGAATCATGAATCAAGAATCATGAATCGAATCATGAATCAAGAATCGAATCATAAATCATGAATCATGAATTGAATCATGAATCATGAATCATGAATCATGAATCATGAATCATGAATTGAATCATGAATCATGAATCGAATCATGAATCATGAATTGAATCATGAATCATGAATCATCAATCATCAATCATGAATCATGAATTGAATCATGAATCATGAATCGAATCATGAATCATGAATTGAATCATGAATCGAATCATGAATCATGAATCATGAATTGTATCATGAATCATGAATCGAATCATGAATCTTGAATCATGAATTGAATCATGAATCATGAATCATGAATTAAATAATGAATCATGAATCATGAATCATGAATCATGAATCATGAATCGAATCATGAATCATGAATCATGAATCATGAATTGAATCATGAATCATGAATCATGAATCGAATCATGAATCATGAATCAAAAATAATGAATTGAATCATGAATCATAAATCGAATCATGAATCTTGAATCATGAATTCAATCATGAATCATGAATCATGAATCATGAATTGAATAATGAATCATGAATCGAATCATGAATCATGAGTAAAAAATCATGAATCAAATGATGAATCATGAATTGAATCATGAATCATGAATCATGAATTATGAATTGAATCATGAATTGAATCATAAATCATGAATCATGAATCGAATCATGAATCATAAATCAAGAATCATGAATCGAATCATGAATCATGAATCGAATCATGAATCATGAATCATGAATTGAATCATGAATCATGAATCATGAATTGAATCATGAATCATGAATCATGAATTGAATCATGAATCATGAATCATGAATTGAATCATGAATCATGAATTGAATCATGAATCATGAATCATGAAACATGAATTGAATCATGAATCATGAATTGAATCATGAATCATAATTCATGAATCATGAATCATGAATTGAATCATGAATCATGAATCATGAATTGAATCATGAATCATGAATCATGAATTGAATCATGAATCATGAATCATGAATTAAATCCTGAATCATAAATTGAATTATGAATTGAATCATGAATCATGAATCATGAATCATAAATTGAACCATGAATCATGAATCATGAAGTGAATCATGAATTGAATCATGAATCATGATTCATGAATTGAATCATGAATTGAATCATGAATTATAAATTAAATCATGAATCATGAATTGAATCATGAATTGAATCATGAATCATGAATCATGAATTGAATCATGAATCATGAATCATGAATTGAATCATGAATCATGAATCATGAATTGAATCATGAATCATGAATCATGAATTGAATCATGAATTGAATCATGAATCATGAATTGAATCATGAATCATGAATCATAAATTGAATCATGAATCATGAATCATGAATCATGAATTAAATCATGAATCATGAATCATGAATTGAATCATGAATCATGAATCATGAATCATGAATCATAAATTGAATCATGAATCATGAATTGAATCATAAATCATGAATCATGAATCATGAATTAAATCCTGAATCATAAATTGAACCATGAATCATGAATCATGAAGTGAATCATGAATTGAATCATGAATCATGAATCATGAATTGAACCATGAATCATGAATCATGAATCATGAATTGAATCATGAATCATGAATCATGAATTGAATCATGAATCATGAATCATGAATTGAATCATGAATCGAATCATGAATCATGAATTGAATAATGAATCATGAATCATAAATTCAATCATGAATCATAAATTCAATCATGAATCATGAATCATGAATCATAAATTGAATCATGAGTCATGAATCTTGAATTGAATCATGAATTGAATTATGAATCATGAATCAAGAATTGAATCATGAATCATGAATCATGAATCATAAAATGAATTATGAATCATGAATTGAATCATGAATTGAATCATGAATTGAATCATGAACCATGAATCGAATCATGAATCATGAATCATGAATTGAATAATGAATCATGAATCATGAATTGTATCATGAATCATGAATCGAATCATGAATCTTGAATCATGAATTGAATCATGAATCATGAATCATGAATTGAATAATGAATCATGAATCATGAATCGAATCATGAATCATGAGTCAAGAATCATGAATCGAATCATGAATCTTGAATCATGAATAATGAATTGAATAATGAATCATGAATCATGAATTGAATCATGAATCATAAATTGAATCATGAATCATGAATCATGAATTGAATAATGAATCATGAATCATGAATTGAATCATGAATCATGAATCTTGAATCATGAATCATGAATTGAATCATGAATCATGAGTTGAATCATGAATCATAAATTGAATCATGAATCATGAATCATGAATCATAAATCCTGGATCATGAATCATGAATTGAATCATGAATCATGAATCATGAATCGAATCATGAATCATGAATTAAATCATGAATTGAATCATAATTCATGAATCATGAATCGAATCATGAATGATGAATCAAGAATCATGAATCGAATCATGAATCATGAATCAAATCATGAATCGAATCATGAATCATGAATCATGAATCATAAATCATGAATCGAATCATGAATCATGAATCATGAATCATGAATCATGAATTGAATCATGAATCATGAATCATGAATTGAATCATGAATCATGAATCATGAATCATGAATCATGAATCATGAATTATGAATCTTAAATCGAATGATGAATCATGAATCATGAATCGAATCATGAATCATGAATCATGAATCATGAATTGAATCATGAATCAAATCACGAATCATGAATTGAATCATGAATCATAAATCATGAATCGAATCATGAATCATGAATCATGATTTGAATCATGAATCATGAATCATGATTTGAATCATGAATCATGAATCATGAATCATGAATCATGAATTATGAATCTTAAATCGAATGATGAATCATGAATCATGAATCGAATCATGAATCATGAATCATGAATCATGAATCATGAATTGAATCATGAATCATGAATCATGAATTGAATCATGAATCATGAATCATTAATCATGAATCATGAATTATGAATCTTAAATCGAATGATGAATCATGAATCATGAATCATGAATTGAATCATGAATCATGAATCATTAATCATGAATCATGAATTATGAATCTTAAATCGAATGATGAATCATGAATCGAATCATGAATCATGAATCATGAATTGAATCATGAATCATGAATCATGAATCATGAATCATGAATTGAATCATGAATCATGAATCATGAATCATGAATCATGAATCATGAATTGAATCATGAATCATGAATCATGAATTATGAATTAAATCATTATTCATGAATCATTATTCATGAATCATGAATTGAATCATGAATCATGAATCATGAATCATGAATCATGAATTGAATCATGAATCATGAATCATTAATCGAATCATGAATCATGAATCAAGAATCATGAATCGAATCATGAATCATGAATCGAATCATGAATCATGAATCATGAATTGAATCATGAATCATGAATCATGAATCGAATCATGAATCATGAATCATGAATACATGAATCATGAATTGAATCATGAATCATGAATCGAATCATGAATCATGAATCATGAATTGAATCATGAATCATGAATCATGAATCATGAGTCATGAATCATGAATTGAATCATGAATCATGAATCGAATCATGAATTGTATCATGAATCATGAATCGAATCATGAATCTTGTATCATGAATTGAATCATGAATCATGAATCATGAATCATGAATTGAATAATGAATCATGAATCATGAATCATGAAATGAATCATGAATCATGAATTATGAATTGAATCATTAATCATGAATCATGAATTGAATCATGAATCGAATCATGAATCATGAATTGAATCATGAATCATGAATTAAATCATGAATCATAAATCATGAATTGAATCATGAATCATGAATCATGAATCATGAGTTGAATCATGAATCATGAATCGAATCATGAATCATGAATTGAATCATGAATCGAATCATGAATCATGAATCATGAATTGAATCATGAATCATGAATCGAATCATGAATTGAATAATGAATCATGAATCATGAATTGAATCATGAATCATGAATCTTGAATCATGAATCATGAATTGAATCATGAATCATGAATCATAAATTGAATCATGAATCATGAATCATGAATTGAATAATGAATCATGAATCATGAATTGAATCATGAATCATGAATCTTGAATCATGAATCATAAATTGAATCATGAATCATGAATCTTGAATCATGAATCATAAATTGAATCATGAATCATGAATCATGAATCATGAATCATGAATCCTGAATCATGAATCATGAATTGAATCATGAGTCATGAATCATGAATCGAATCATGAATCATGAATTAAATCATGAATTGAATCATGAATCATGAATCATGAATTGAATCATAATTCATGAATCATGAATCGAATCATGAATCATGAATCAAGAATCATGAATCGAATCATGAATCATGAATCAAATCATGAATCATGAATCATGAATTGAATCATGAATCATGAATCATGAATCATGAATCATAAATCATGAATCGAATCATGAATCATGAATCATGAATCATGAATCATGAAATGAATCATGAATCATGAATCATGAATTGAATCATGAATCATGAATCATGAATTGAATCATGAATCATGAATCATGAATCATGAATCATGAATTATGAATCTTAAATCGAATGATGAATCATGAATCATGAATCGAATCATGAATCATGAATCATGAATCATGAATTGAATCATGAATCATGAATCATGAATCATGAATCATGAATCATGAATTGAATTATGAATCATGAATCATGAATTATGAATTGAATCATTATTCATGAATCATTATTCATGAATCATGAATTGAATCATGAATCATAAATCATGAATCATGAATCATGAATTGAATCATGAATCATGAATCATGAATCGAATCATGAATCATGAATCGAATCATGAATCATGAATCATGAATTGAATCATGAATCATGAATCATGAATCGAATCATGAATCATGAATCATGAATCATGAATCATGAATCATGAATTGAATCATGAATCATGAATCGAATCATGAATCATGAATCATGAATTGAATCATGCATCATGAATCATGAATCATGAATCATGAATTGAATCATGAATCATGAATCGAATCATGAATTGTATCATGAATCATGAATCGAATCATGAATCTTGTATCATGAATTGAATCATGAATCATGAATCATAAATCATGAATTGAATAATGAATCATGAATCATGAATCATAAATTGAATCATGAATCATGAATTATGAATTGAATCATGAATCATGAATCATGAATTGAATCATGAATCGAATCATGAATCATGAATTGAATCATGAATCATGAATTAAATCATGAATCATAAATCATGAATTGAATCATTAATCATGAATCATGAATCATGAGTTGAATCATGAATCATGAATCGAATCATGAATCATGAATTGAATCATGAATCGAATCATGAATCATGAATCATGAATTGAATCATGAATCATGAATCGAATCATGAATCTTGAATCATGAATTGAATCATGAATCATGAATCATGAATCATGAATTGAATAATGAATCATGAATCATGAATCGAATCATGAATCATGAGTCAAAAATCATGAATCTTGAATTGAATCATGAATCATGAACCATGACTCATGAATTGAATCATGAATCATGAATCATGAATCATGAATTGAATCATGAATCATGAATCGAATCATGAATCATAAATCAAGAATCATGAATCGAATCATGAATCATAAATCGAATCATGAATCATGAATCATGAATTGAATCATGATTTATGAATCATGAATCATGAGTCGAATCATGAATCATGAATCATGAATCATGAATCATGAATCATGAATTGAATCATGAATCATGAATCATGAATTGAATCATGAATCAAGAATCATGAATCATTAATCATGAATCATGAATTGAATCATGAATCATGAATCATGAATTGAATCATGAATCATGAATTAAATCCTGAATCATAAATTGAATCATGAATTAAATCATGAATCATGAATTAAATCCTGAATCATAAATTGAATCATGAATCATGAACCATGAATCATGAATTGAATCATGAATCATGAATCATGAAGTGAATCATGAATTAAATCATGAATCATGATTCATGAATTGAATCATGAATTGAATCATGAATTATAAATTAAATCATGAATCATGAATTGAATCATGAATTGAATCATGAATCATGAATTGAATCATGAATCATGAATTGAATCATGAATCATGAATCATGAATCATGAATCGAATCATGAATCATGAATCATGAATTGAATCATGAATCATGAATCATGAATTGAATCATGAATCGAATCATGAAACATGAATTGAATCATGAATAATGAATCATAAATTGAATCATGAATCATGAATTGAATCATGAATCGAATCATGAAACATGAATTGAATCATGAATCATGAATCATGAATTGAATCATGAATCATGAATCTTGAATTGAATCATGAATTGAATCATGGATTATGAATCATGAATTGAATCATGAATCATAAATCATGAATTAAATCATGAATCATGAATCGAATCATGAATCATGAATTGAATCATGAATCGAATCATGAATCATGAATTGTATCATGAATCATGAATCGAATCATGAATCTTGAATCATGAATTGAATCATGAATCATGAATCATGAATCATGAATTAAATAATGAATCATGAATAATGAATCGAATCATGAATCATGAGTCAAGAATCATGAATCGAATCATGAATCATGAATTGAATCATGAATCATGAATCATGAATTATGAATTGAATCATGAATCATGAATCATGAATTGAATCATGCATCATGAATCAAGAATCATGAATCGAATCATGAATCATGAATCAAATCATGAATCATGAATCATGAATTGAATCATGAATCATGAATTAAATCCTGAATCATAAATTGAATCATGAATTAAATCATGAATCATGAATTAAATCCTGAATCATAAATTGAATCATGAATCATGAACCATGAATCATGAATTGAATCATGAATCATGAATCATGAAGTGAATCATGAATTAAATCATGAATCATGATTCATGAATTGAATCATGAATTGAATCATGAATTATAAATTAAATCATGAATCATGAATTGAATCATGAATTGAATCATGAATCATGAATTGAATCATGAATCATGAATTGAATCATGAATCATGAATCATGAATCATGAATCGAATCATGAATCATGAATCATGAATTGAATCATGAATCATGAATCATGAATTGAATCATGAATCGAATCATGAAACATGAATTGAATCATGAATAATGAATCATGAATTGAATCATGAATCGAATCATGAAACATGAATTGAATCATGAATCATGAATCATGAATTGAATCATGAATCATGAATCTTGAATTGAATCATGAATTGAATCATGGATTATGAATCATGAATTGAATCATGAATCATAAATCATGAATTAAATCATGAATCATGAATCGAATCATGAATCATGAATTGAATCATGAATCGAATCATGAATCATGAATTGTATCATGAATCATGAATCGAATCATGAATCTTGAATCATGAATTGAATCATGAATCATGAATCATGAATCATGAATTAAATAATGAATCATGAATAATGAATCGAATCATGAATCATGAGTCAAGAATCATGAATCGAATCATGAATCATGAATTGAATCATGAATCATGAATCATGAATTATGAATTGAATCATGAATCATGAATCATGAATTGAATCATGCATCATGAATCAAGAATCATGAATCGAATCATGAATCATGAATCAAATCATGAATCATGAATCATGAATTGAATCATGAATCATGAATCATGAATCATGAATCGAATCATGAATCATGAATCATGAATTGTGAATCATGAATCATGAATCATGAATTCAATCATGAATCATGAATTTTATCATGAATCATGAATCATGAATCATGAATTTTATCATGAATCATGAATCATGAATCATGAATTGAATCATGAATCATGAATCATGAATTGAATCATGAATCATGAATCATGAATTGAATCATGAATCATGAATCATGAATTGAATCATGAATCATGAATCATGAATTGAATCATGAATCATGAATCATGAATTGAATAATGAATCATGAATCATGAATCGAATCATGAATCATGAATCATGAATTGAATCATGAATAATGAATCATGAATAGAATCATGAATCATGAATCATGAATTGAATCATGAATCATGAATCATCAATCATCAATCATGAATCATGAATTGAATCATGAATCATGAATCGAATCATGAATCATGAATTGAATCATGAATCATGAATCATGAATTGTATCATGAATCATGAATCGAATCATGAATCTTGAATCATGAATTGAATCATGAATCATGAATCATGAATCATGAATTGAATAATGAATCATGAATCATGAATTGAATCATGAATCATGAATCATGAATCATGAATCATGAATTGAATCATGAATCATGAATCATGAATCGAATCATGAATCATGAATCTAGAATCATGAATTGAATCATGAATCATGAATCGAATCATGAATCATGAATCGAATCATGAATCTTGAATCATAATTTGAATCATGAATCATGAATCATGAATCATGAATTGAATAATGAATCATGTATCATGAATCGAATCATTATTCATGAGTAAAAAATCATGAATCGAATGATGAATCATGAATTTAATCATGAATCATGAATCATGAATTATGAATTGAATCATGAATTGAATCATAAATCATGAATCATGAATCGAATCATGAATCATGAATCAAGAATCATGAATCGAATCATGAATCATGAATCGAATAATGAATCATGAATCATGAATTGAATCATGAATCATGAATCATGAATCATGAATCGAATCATGAATCATGAATCATGAATCATGAATCATGAATTGAATCATGAATCATGAATCATGAATTGAATCATGAATCATGAATCATGAATCATGAATCATGAAATAAATCATGAATCATGAATCATGAATTGAATCATGAATTGAATCATGAATTATAAATTAAATCATGAATCATAAATTGAATCATGAATTGAATCATGAATCATGAATTGAATCATGAATCATGAATCATGAATTGTATCATGAATCATGAATCGAATCATGAATCTTGAATTAAGAATTGAATCATGAATCATGAATCATGAATCATGAATTGAATAATGAATCATGAATCATGAATCGAATCATGAATCATGAGTCAAGAATCATGAATCGAATCATGAATCATGAATCATGAATTATGAATCATGAATTGAATCATAAATCATGAATCATGAATCGAATCATGAATCATGAATCAAGAATCATGAATCGAATCATGAATCATGAATCGAATAATGAATCATGAATCATGAATCATGAATCGAATAATGAATCATGAATCATGAATCGAATCATGAATCATGAATCATGAATCATGAATTGAATCATGAATCATGAATCATGAATTGAATCATGAATCATGAATCATGAATCATGAATCATGAATTAAATCATGAATCATGAATCATGAATTGAATCATGAATTGAATCATAAATCATGATTCATGAATTGAATCATGAATTGAATCATGAATTATAAATTAAATCATGAATCATAAATTGAATCATGAATTGAATCATGAATCATGAATTGAATCATGAATCATGAATCATGAATCATGAATTGAATCATGAGTCATGAATCTTGAATTGAATCATGAATTGAATTATGAATCATGAATCAAGAATTGAATCATGAATCATGAATCATAAAATGAATCATGAATTATGAATTGAATCATGAATTGAATCATGAATCATGAATCATGAATTGAATCATGAACCATGAATCAAATCATGAATCATGAATCATGAATCATGAATTGAATAATGAATCATGAATCATAGATTGTATCATGAATCATGAATCCAATCATGAATCTTGAATCATGAATTGAATCATGAATCATGAATCATGAATTGAATAATGAATCATGAATCATGAATCGAATCATGAATCATGAGTCAAGAATCATGAATCGAATCATGAATCATGAATCATGAATCATGAATCATGAATTGTATCATGAATCATGAATCGAATCATGAATCTTGAATCATGAATTGAATCTTGAATCATGAATTGAATAATGAATCATGAATCATGAATTGAATAATGAATCATGAATCATGAATCGAATCATGAATCATGAGTCAAGAATCATGAATCGAATCATGAATCATGAATCATGAATTATGAATCATGAATTGAATCATGAATCATGAATTGAATCATGAATCATGAATCTTGAATTGAATCATGAATCATGAATCTTGAATCATGAATCATGAATTGAATCATGAATCATGAAGTGAATCATGAATCATGAATCATGAATCCTGAATCCTGAATCATGAATCATGAATTGAATCATGAATCATGAATCATAAATCGAATCATGAATCATGAATTGAATCATGAATTGAATCATGAATCATGAATCATGAATTGAATCATAATTCATAAATCATGAATCGAATCATGAATCATAAATCAAGAATCATGAATCGAATCATGAATCATGAATCAAATCATGAATCATGAATCATGAATTGAATCATGAATCATGAATCATGTATCATGAATCATGAATCATGAATTGAATCATGAATCATGAATCATGAATCATGAATTGAATCATGAATCATGAATCATGAATTGAATCATGAATCATGAATCATGAATCATGAATCATGAATCATGAATCATGAATTGAATCATGAATCATGAATCATGAATTATGAATTGAATCATTAATCATGAATCATGAATTGAATCATGAATCATGAATCATGAATCATGAATCATGAATCATGAATTGAATCATGAATCATAAATCATGAATCGAATCATGAATCATGAATCGAATCATGAATCATGAATCATGAATTGAATCATGAATCATGAATCATGAATCGAATCATGAATCATGAATCATGAATTGAATCATGAATCATGAATCATGAATTGAATCATGAATCATGAATTGAATCATGAATCATGAATTGAATCATGAATCATGAATTGAATCATGAATCATGAATCATGAATCATCAATCATGAATCATGAATTGAATCATGAATCATGAATCGAATCATGAATCATGAATTGAATCATGAATCGAATCATGAATCATGAATTGTATCATGAATCATGAATCGAATCATGAATTTTGAATCATGAATTGAATCATGAATCATGAATCATGAATCATGAATTAAATAATGAATCATGAATCATGAATCGAATCATGAATCATGAATTGAATCATGAATCATGAATCATGAATTGAATCATAAATCATGAATCATGAATCATGAATCATGAATTGAATCATGAATCATGAATCATGAATCGAATCATGAATCATGAATCAAGAATAATGAATTGAATCATGAATCATGAATCAAATCATGAATCTTGAATCATGAATTCAATCATGAATCATGAATCATGAATCATGAATTGAATAATGAATCATGAATCATGAATCGAATCATGAATCATGAGTAAAAAATCATGAATCGAATGATGAATCATGAATTGAATCATGAATCATGAATCATGAATTATGAATTGAATCATGAATTGAATCATAAATCATGAATCATGAATCGAATCATGAATCATAAATCAAGAATCATGAATCGAATCATGAATCATGAATCATGAATCATGAATTGAATCATGAATCATGAATCATGAATTGAATCATGAATCATGAATCATGAATTGAATCATGAATCATGAATCATGAATTGAATCATGAATCATGAATCATGAATCATGAAACATGAATTGAATCATGAATCATGAATCATGAATTGAATCATGAATTGAATCATGAATCATGAATCATGAATCATGAATTGAATCATGAATCATGAATCATAATTCATGAATCATGAATCATGAATTGAATCATGAATCATGAATCATGAATTGAATCATGAATCATAAATCGAACCATGAATCATGAATCATGAAGTGAATCATGAATTGAATCATGAATCATGATTCATGAATTGAATCATGAATTGAATCATGAATTATAAATTAAATCATGAATCATGAATTGAATCATGAATTGAATCATCAATCATGAATCATGAATTGAATCATGATTCATGAATCATGAATTGAATCATGAATCATGAATCATGACTCATGAATCATGAATCATAAATTGAATCATGAATTGAATCATGAATCATGAATCAAGAATCATGAATTGAATCATGAGTCATGAATCTTGAATTGAATCATGAATTGAATTATGAATCATGAATCAATAATTGAATCATGAATCATGAATCATGAATCATGAATCATGAATTGAATCATGAATTGAATCATGAATCATGAATCATGAATTGAATCATGAATCATGAATCATGAATTGAATCATGAACCATGAATCGAATCTTGAATCATGAATTGAATCATGAATCATGAATCATGAATCATGAATCATGAATTGTATCATGAATCATGAATCGAATCATGAATCTTGAATCATGAATTGAATCATGAATCATGAATCATGAATCATGAATCATGAATTGAATAATGAATCATGAATCATGAATCGAATCATGAATCATGAGTCAAGAATCGTGAATCGAATCATGAATCATGAATCATGAATCATGAATTATGAATCATGAATTGAATCATGAATCATGAATCATGAATTGAATAATGAATCATGAATCATGAATCATGAATTGAATCATGAATCATAAATCTTGAATCATGAATCATGAATTGAATCATGAATCATGAATTGAATCATGAATCATGAATCATGAATTGAATCATGAATCATGAATTGAATCATGAATCATGAATCATGAATCATGAATTGAATAATGAATCCTGAATCATGAATCATGAATCGAATCATGAATCATGAATCAAGAATCATGAATCGAATCATGAATCATGAATCATGAATCATGAATCATGAATCATGAATCATGAATTGAATCATGAATCATGAATTAAATCCTGAATCATAAATTGAATCATGAATTAAATCATGAATCATGAATTAAATCCTGAATCATAAATTGAATCATGAATCATGAACCATGAATCATGAATTGAATCATGAATCATGAATCATGAAGTGAATCATGAATTAAATCATGAATCATGATTCATGAATTGAATCATGAATTGAATCATGAATTATAAATTAAATCATGAATCATGAATTGAATCATGAATTGAATCATGAATCATGAATTGAATCATGAATCATGAATTGAATCATGAATCATGAATCATGAATCATGAATCGAATCATGAATCATGAATCATGAATTGAATCATGAATCATGAATCATGAATTGAATCATGAATCGAATCATGAAACATGAATTGAATCATGAATAATGAATCATAAATTGAATCATGAAACATGAATTGAATCATGAATCATGAATCATGAATTGAATCATGAATCATGAATCATGAATTGAATCATGAATCATGAATCTTGAATTGAATCATGAATTGAATCATGGATTATGAATCATGAATTGAATCATGAATCATAAATCATGAATTAAATCATGAATCATGAATCGAATCATGAATCATGAATTGAATCATGAATCGAATCATGAATCATGAATTGTATCATGAATCATGAATCGAATCATGAATCTTGAATCATGAATTGAATCATGAATCATGAATCATGAATCATGAATTAAATAATGAATCATGAATAATGAATCGAATCATGAATCATGAGTCAAGAATCATGAATCGAATCATGAATCATGAATTGAATCATGAATCATGAATCATGAATTATGAATTGAATCATGAATCATGAATCATGAATTGAATCATGCATCATGAATCAAGAATCATGAATCGAATCATGAATCATGAATCAAATCATGAATCATGAATCATGAATTGAATCATGAATCATGAATCATGAATCATGAATCGAATCATGAATCATGAATCATGAATTGTGAATCATGAATCATGAATCATGAATTCAATCATGAATCATGAATTTTATCATGAATCATGAATCATGAATCATGAATTTTATCATGAATCATGAATCATGAATTTTATCATGAATCATGAATCATGAATCATGAATTGAATCATGAATCATGAATCATGAATTGAATCATGAATCATGAATCATGAATTGAATCATGAATCATGAATCATGAATTGAATAATGAATCATGAATCATGAATCGAATCATGAATCATGAATCATGAATTGAATCATGAATAATGAATCATGAATAGAATCATGAATCATGAATCATGAATTGAATCATGAATCATCAATCATCAATCATCAATCATGAATCATGAATTGAATCATGAATCATGAATCGAATCATGAATCATGAATTGAATCATGAATCGAATCATGAATCATGAATCATGAATTGTATCATGAATCATGAATCGAATCATGAATCTTGAATCATGAATTGAATCATGAATCATGAATCATAAATCATGAATTGAATAATGAATCATGAATCATGAATTAATCATGAATCATGAATCATGAATTGAATCATGAATCATGAATCATGAATCATGAATCGAATCATGAATCATGAATCTAGAATCATGAATTGAATCATGAATCATGAATCGAATCATGAATCATGAATCGAATCATGAATCTTGAATCATGAATTGAATCATGAATCATGAATCATGAATCATGAATTGAATAATGAATCATGTATCATGAATCGAATCATTATTCATGAGTAAAAAATCATGAATCGAATGATGAATCATGAATTTAATCATGAATCATGATCATGAATTATGAATTGAATCATGAATTGAATCATAAATCATGAATCATGAATCGAATCATGAATCATGAATCAAGAATCATGAATCGAATCATGAATCATGAATCGAATCATGAATCATGAATCATGAATCATGAATCATGAATTGAATCATGAATCATGAATCATGAATTGAATCATGAATCATGAATCATGAATCATGAATCATGAATCATGAAATAAATCATGAATCATGAATCATGAATTGAATCATGAATTGAATCATGAATTATAAATTAAATTATGAATCATAAATTGAATCATGAATTGAATCATGAATCATGAATTGAATCATGAATCATGAATCATGAATTGTATCATGAATCATGAATCGAATCATGAATCTTGAATTAAGAATTGAATCATGAATCATGAATCATGAATCATGAATTGAATAATGAATCATGAATCATGAATCGAATCATGAATCATGAGTCAAGAATCATGAATCGAATCATGAATCATGAATCATGAATTATGAATCATGAATTGAATCATAAATCATGAATCATGAATCGAATAATGAATCATGAATCAAGAATCATGAATCGAATCATGAATCATGAATCGAATAATGAATCATGAATCATGAATCATGAATCGAATAATGAATCATGAATCATGAATCGAATCATGAATCATGAATCATGAATCATGAATCATGAATTGAATCATGAATCATGAATCATGAATTGAATCATGAATCATGAATCATGAATCATGAATCATGAATTAAATCATGAATCATGAATCATGAATTGAATCATGAATCATGATTCATGAATTGAATCATGAATTGAATCATAAATTATGATTCATGAATTGAATCATGAATTGAATCATGGATTATAAATTAAATCATGAATCATAAATTGAATCATGAATTGAATCATGAATCATGAATTGAATCATGAATCATGAATCATGAATCATGAATTGAATCATGAGTCATGAATCTTGAATTGAATCATGAATTGAATTATGAATCATGAATCAAGAATTGAATCATGAATCATGAATCATAAAATGAATCATGAATTATGAATTGAATCATGAATTGAATCATGAATCATGAATCATGAATTGAATCATGAACCATGAATCGAATCATGAATCATGAATCATGAATCATGAATTGAATAATGAATCATGAATCATGAATCGAATCATGAATCATGAGTCAAGAATCATGAATCGAATCATGAATCATGAATCATGAATCATGAATCATGAATTGTATCATGAATCATGAATCGAATCATGAATCTTGAATCATGAATTGAATCTTGAATCATGAATTGAATAATGAATCATGAATCATGAATTGAATAATGAATCATGAATCATGAATCGAATCATGAATCATGAGTCAAGAATCATGAATCGAATCATGAATCATGAATCATGAATTATGAATCATGAATTGAATCATGAATCATGAATTGAATCATGAATCATGAATCTTGAATTGAATCATGAATCATGAATCTTGAATCATGAATCATGAATTAAATCATGAATCATGAAGTGAATCATGAATCATGAATTGAATCATGAATATTGAAGTGAATCATGAATCATAATTTGAATCATGAATCATGAATCATGAATCATGAATCATGAATCCTGAATCATGAATCATGAATTGAATCATGAATCATGAATCATAAATCGAATCATGAATCATGAATTGAATCATGAATTGAATCATGAATCATGAATCATGAATTGAATCATAATTCATAAATCATGAATCGAATCATGAATCATAAATCAAGAATCATGAATCGAATCATGAATCATGAATCAAATCATGAATCATGAATCATGAATTGAATCATGAATCATGAATCATGTATCATGAATCATGAATCATGAATTGAATCATGAATCATGAATCATGAATTGAATCATGAATCATGAATCATGAATTGAATCATGAATCATGAATCATGAATCATGAATCATGAATCATGAATCATGAATTGAATCATGAATCATGAATCATGAATTATGAATTGAATCATTAATCATGAATCATGAATTGAATCATGAATCATGAATCATGAATCATGAATCATGAATTGAATCATGAATCATAAATCATGAATCAAATCATGAATCATGAATCAAGAATCATGAATCGAATCATGAATCATGAATCGAATCATGAATCATGAATTGAATCATGAATCATGAATCATGAATCGAATCATGAATCATGAATCATGAATTGAATCATGAATCATGAATTGAATCATGAATCATGAATTGAATCATGAATCATGAATCATGAATCATCAATCATGAATCATGAATTGAATCATGAATCATGAATCGAATCATGAATCATGAATTGAATCATGAATCGAATCATGAATCATGAATTGTATCATGAATCATGAATCGAATCATGAATTTTGAATCATGAATTGAATCATGAATCATGAATTGAATCATGAATCATAAATCATGAATCAAATCATGAATCATGAATCAAGAATCATGAATCGAATCATGAATCATGAATCGAATCATGAATCATGAATCATGAATTGAATCATGAATCATGAATCATGAATCGAATCATGAATCATGAATCATGAATCATGAATTGAATCATGAATCATGAATTGAATCATGAATCATGAATTGAATCATGAATCATGAATCATGAATCATCAATCATGAATCATGAATCGAATCATGAATCATGAATTGAATCATGAATCATGAATCATGAATTGAATCATAAATCATGAATCATGAATCATAAATCATGAATTGAATCATGAATCATGAATCATGAATCGAATCATGAATCATGAATCAAGAATAATGAATTGAATCATGAATCATGAATCGAATCATGAATCTTGAATCATGAATTCAATCATGAATCATGAATCATGAATCATGAATTGAATAATGAATCATGAATCATGAATCGAATCATGAATCATGAGTAAAAAATCATGAATCGAATGATGAATCATGAATTGAATCATGAATCATGAATCATGAATTATGAATTGAATCATGAATTGAATCATAAATCATGAATCATGAATCGAATCATGAATCATAAATCAAGAATCATGAATCGAATCATGAATCATGAATCATGAATCATGAATTGAATCATGAATCATGAATCATGAATTGAATCATGAATCATGAATCATGAATTGAATCATGAATCATGAATCATGAATTGAATCATGAATCATGAATCATGAATCATGAAACATGAATTGAATCATGAATCATGAATCATGAATTGAATCATGAATTGAATCATGAATCATGAATCATGAATCATGAAACATGAATTGAATCATGAATCATGAATCATGAATTGAATCATGAATCATGAATCATAATTCATGAATCATGAATCATGAATTGAATCATGAATCATGAATCATGAATTGAATCATGAATCATGAATCATGAATCATAAATTGAACCATGAATCATGAATCATGAAGTGAATCATGAATTGAATCATGAATCATGATTCATGAATTGAATCATGAATTGAATCATGAATTATAAATTAAATCATGAATCATGAATTGAATCATGAATTGAATCATCAATCATGAATCATGAATTGAATCATGATTCATGAATCATGAATTGAATCATGAATCATGAATCATGAATCATGAATTGAATCATGAATCATGAATCATGAATTGAATCATGAATTGAATCATGAATCATGAATTGAATCATGAATCATGAATCATAAATTGAATCATGAATTGAATCATGAATCATGAATCAAGAATCATGAATTGAATCATGAGTCATGAATCATGAATTGAATCATGAATCATGAATCATGAATTGAATCATGAATCATGAATCATGAATTGAATCATGAATCATGAATCATGAATTGAATCATGAATCATGAATCATGAATTGAATCATGAATCATGAATCATGAATCATGAAACATGAATTGAATCATGAATCATGAATCATGAATTGAATCATGAATTGAATCATGAATCATGAATCATGAATCATGAAACATGAATTGAATCATGAATCATGAATCATGAATTGAATCATGAATCATGAATCATAATTCATGAATCATGAATCATGAATTGAATCATGAATCATGAATCATGAATTGAATCATGAATCATGAATCATGAATCATAAATTGAACCATGAATCATGAATCATGAAGTGAATCATGAATTGAATCATGAATCATGATTCATGAATTGAATCATGAATTGAATCATGAATTATAAATTAAATCATGAATCATGAATTGAATCATGAATTGAATCATCAATCATGAATCATGAATTGAATCATGATTCATGAATCATGAATTGAATCATGAATCATGAATCATGAATCATGAATTGAATCATGATTCATGAATCATGAATTGAATCATGAATCATGAATCATGAATCATGAAACATGAATTGAATCATGAATCATGAATCATGAATTGAATCATGAATTGAATCATGAATCATGAATCATGAATCATGAAACATGAATTGAATCATGAATCATGAATCATGAATTGAATCATGAATCATGAATCATAATTCATGAATCATGAATCATGAATTGAATCATGAATCATGAATCATGAATTGAATCATGAATCATGAATCATGAATCATAAATTGAACCATGAATCATGAATCATGAAGTGAATCATGAATTGAATCATGAATCATGATTCATGAATTGAATCATGAATTGAATCATGAATTATAAATTAAATCATGAATCATGAATTGAATCATGAATTGAATCATCAATCATGAATCATGAATTGAATCATGATTCATGAATCATGAATTGAATCATGAATCATGAATCATGAATCATGAATTGAATCATGAATCATGAATCATGAATTGAATCATGAATTGAATCATGAATCATGAATTGAATCATGAATCATGAATCATAAATTGAATCATGAATTGAATCATGAATCATGAATCAAGAATCATGAATTGAATCATGAGTCATGAATCATGAATTGAATCATGAATCATGAATCATGAATTGAATCATGAATCATGAATCATGAATTGAATCATGAATCATGAATCATGAATTGAATCATGAATCATGAATCATGAATTGAATCATGAATCATGAATCATGAATCATGAAACATGAATTGAATCATGAATCATGAATCATGAATTGAATCATGAATTGAATCATGAATCATGAATCATGAATCATGAAACATGAATTGAATCATGAATCATGAATCATGAATTGAATCATGAATCATGAATCATAATTCATGAATCATGAATCATGAATTGAATCATGAATCATGAATCATGAATTGAATCATGAATCATGAATCATGAATCATAAATTGAACCATGAATCATGAATCATGAAGTGAATCATGAATTGAATCATGAATCATGATTCATGAATTGAATCATGAATTGAATCATGAATTATAAATTAAATCATGAATCATGAATTGAATCATGAATTGAATCATCAATCATGAATCATGAATTGAATCATGATTCATGAATCATGAATTGAATCATGAATCATGAATCATGAATCATGAATTGAATCATGAATCATGAATCATGAATTGAATCATGAATTGAATCATGAATCATGAATTGAATCATGAATCATGAATCATAAATTGAATCATGAATTGAATCATGAATCATGAATCAAGAATCATGAATTGAATCATGAGTCATGAATCATGAATTGAATCATGAATCATGAATCATGAATTGAATCATGAATCATGAATCATGAATTGAATCATGAATCATGAATCATGAATTGAATCATGAATCATGAATCATGAATTGAATCATGAATCATGAATCATGAATCATGAAACATGAATTGAATCATGAATCATGAATCATGAATTGAATCATGAATTGAATCATGAATCATGATCATATGAATCATGAATCATGAAACATGAATTGAATCATGAATCATGAATCATGAATTGAATCATGAATCATGAATCATAATTCATGAATCATGAATTGAATCATGAATCATGAATCATGAATTGAATCATGAATCATGAATCATGAATCATAAATTGAACCATGAATCATGAATCATGAAGTGAATCATGAATTGAATCATGAATCATGATTCATGAATTGAATCATGAATTGAATCATGAATTATAAATTAAATCATGAATCATGAATTGAATCATGAATTGAATCATCAATCATGAATCATGAATTGAATCATGATTCATGAATCATGAATTGAATCATGAATCATGAATCATGAATCATGAATTGAATCATGAATCATGAATCATGAATTGAATCATGAATTGAATCATGAATCATGAATTGAATCATGAATCATGAATCATAAATTGAATCATGAATTGAATCATGAATCATGAATCAAGAATCATGAATTGAATCATGAGTCATGAATCTTGAATTGAATCATGAATTGAATTATGAATCATGAATCAATAATTGAATCATGAATCATGAATCATGAATCATGAATTGAATCATGAATTGAATCATGAATCATGAATCATGAATTGAATCATGAATCATGAATCATGAATTGAATCATGAACCATGAATCGAATCATGAATCATGAATTGAATCATGAATCGAATCATGAATCATGAATCATGAATTGTATCATGAATCATGAATCGAATCATGAATCTTGAATCATGAATTGAATCATGAATCATGAATCATGAATCATGAATCATGAATTGAATAATGAATCATGAATCATGAATCGAATCATGAATCATGAGTCAAGAATCGTGAATCGAATCATGAATCATGAATCATGAATCATGAATTATGAATCATGAATTGAATCATGAATCATGAATCATGAATTGAATAATGAATCATGAATCATGAATCATGAATCATGAATTGAATCATGAATCATAAATCTTGAATCATGAATCATGAATTGAATCATGAATCATGAATTGAATCATGAATCATGAATCATGAATTGAATCATGAATCATGAATTGAATCATGAATCATGAATCATGAATCATGAATTGAATCATGAATCCTGAATCATGAATCATGAATCGAATCATGAATCATGAATCAAGAATCATGAATCGAATCATGAATCATGAATCATGAATCATGAATCATGAATCATGAATCGAATCATGAATCATGAATTGAATCATGAATCATGAATCATGAATCATGAATCATGAATTGAATCATGAATCATGAATCATGAATCATGAATCATGAATTATGAATCTTAAATCGAATCATAAATAATTAATCATGAATCGAGTCATGAATCATGAATCATGAATCATGAATCATGAATTGAATCATGAATCATGAATCATGAATTGAATCATGAATCATGAATCATGAATTATGAATTGAATCATTAATCATGAATCATGAATTGAATCATGAATCATGAATCATGAATCATGAATCATGAATTGAATCATGAATCATGAATCATGAATAGAATCATAAATCATGAATCAAGAATCATGAATCGAATCATGAATCATGAATTGAATGATGAATCATGAATCATGAATTGAATCATGAATCATGAATCATGAATCATGAATCATGAATCATGAATTGAATCATGAATCATGAATCATGAATTAAATCATGAATCATGAATCATAAATCATGAATTGAATCATGAATCATGAATCATGAATTGAATCATGAATCAAGAATAATGAATCATGAATCATGAATCATGAATTGAATCATGAATCATGAATCATGAATTGAATCATGAATCATGAATCATGAATCATGAATTAAATCCTGAATCATAAATTGAATCATGAATTGAATCATGAATCATGAATCATGAATTGAATCATGAATTGAATCATGAATCATAAATTGAATCATGAATTGAATCATGAATCATAAATTGAATCATGAATTGAATCATGAATCATGAATCATGAATTGAATCATGAATGGAATCATGTTTTATAAATTAAATCATGAATCATGAATTGACTCATGTATTGAATCATGAATTAAATCATGAATCATGAATCATGAATCATGAATTGAATCATGAATCATGAATTGAATCATGAATTGAATCATGAATCATGAATCATGAATTGAATCATGATTCATGAATCATGAATTGAATCATGAATCGAATCATGAATCATGAATCATAAATTGAATCATGAATTGAATCATGAATCATGAATCAAGAATCATGAATCGAATCATGAATCATGAATCATGAATTGAATCATGAATCTTGAATCATGAATTGAATCATGAATCATGAATCATGATTCATGAATTGAATCATGAATCATGAATCATGAATTGAATCATGAATCAAGAATCATGAATCATGAATCATGAATCATGAATTGAATCATGAATCATGAATTGAATCATGAATCATGAATCATGAATTAAATCCTGAATCATAAATTGAATCATGAATTGAATCATGAATCATGAATCTTGAATTGAATCATGAATTGAATCATGAATCATAAATTGAATCATGAATTGAATCATGAATCATAAATTGAATCATGAATTGAATCATGAATCATGAATCATGAATCATGAATTGAATCATGATTTATAAATTAAATCATGAATCATGAAATGACTCATGTATTGAATCACGAATTGAATCATGAATCATGAATCATGAATCATGAATTGAATCATGAATCATGAATTGAATCATGAATTGAATCATGAATCATGAATCATGAATCATGAATTGAATCATGAATCATGAATCATGAATTGAATCATGAATCATGAATCGAATCATGAATTGAATCATGAATCATGAATCATGAATTGAATCATGAATCATGAATCATGAATTGAATCATGAATCATGAATCGAATCTTGAATCATGAATCATGAATTGAATCATGAATCATGAATCATCAATCATCAATCATGAATTATGAATTGAATCATGAATCATGAATTGAATCATGAATCGAATCACGAATCATGAATCATGAATTGTATCATGAATCATGAATCGAATCATGAATCTTGAATCATGAATTGAATCATGAATCATGAATCATGAATCATGAATTGAATAATGAATCATGAATCATGAATCGAATCATGAATCATGAATTGAATCATGAATCATGAATCATGAATCATGAATCATGAATTGAATCATGAATCATGAATCATGAATCGAATCATGAATCATGAATCAAGAATAATGAATTGAATCATGAATCATGAATCGAATCATGAATCTTGAATCATGAATCATGAATCGAATCATGAATCATGAGTAAAAAATCATGAATCGAATGATGAATCATGAATTGAATCATGAATCATGAATCATGAATCGAATCATGAATCATAAATCAAGAATCATGAATCGAATCATGAATCATGAATCGAATCATGAATCATGAATCATGAATTAAATCATGAATCATGAATTATGAATCATGAATTGAATCATGAATCATGAATTGAATCATGAATCATGAATCATGAATCATGAATCATGAATTGAATCATGAATCATGAATTGAATCATGAATCATGAATCATGAATTGAATCATGAATCATGAATCATGAATCATGAATTAAATCCTGAATCATAAATTGAATTATAAATTGAATCATGAATCATGAATCATGAATCATAAATTGAACCATGAATCATGAATCATGAAGTAGATCATGAATTGAATCATGAATCATGAATCATGAATCGAATCATGAATCATGAATCAAGAATCATGAATCGAATCATGAATCATGAATCGAATCATGAATCATGAATCATGAATTGAATCATGAATCATGAATCATGAATCGAATCATGAATCATGAATCATGAATTGAATCATGAATCATGAATTGAATCATGAATCATGAATCATGAATCATGAATCATGAATCATGAATCATGAATTGAATCATGAATCATGAATCATGAATTGAATCATGAATCAAGAATCAGGAATCATGAATCATGAATCATGAATTGAATCATGAATCATGAATCATGAATCATGAATTAAATCCTGAATCATAAATTGAATCATGAATTGAATCATGAATTGAATCATGAATTGAATCATTAATTATAAATTAAATCATGAATCATAATTTGAATCATGAATTGAATCATGAATCATGAATCATGAATCATGAATTGAATCATGAATCATGAATCATAAATTGAATCATGAATCCTGAATTGAATCATGAATCATGAATCATGAATCATGAATCATGAATCATAAATTGAATCATGAATCATGAATTGAATCATGAATTGAATCATGAATCATGAATTGAATCATGAATCATGAATTGAATCATGAATTCAATCATGAATCATGAATCAAATCATGAATCATGAATTGAATCATGAATCGAATCATGAATCATGAATTGAATCATGAATCATGAATCATGAATTGAATCATGAATCATGAATCATGAATCGAATCATGAATCATGAATTGAATCATGAATCGAATCATGAATCATGAATTGAATCATTTATCATGAATCATGAATTGAATCATAAATCATGAATCATGAATCGAATCATGAATCATGAATCATGAATCATGAATTTTATCATGAATCATGAATCATGAATTATGAATTGAATCATGAATCATGAATCATGAATTGAATCATGAATCATGAATCATGAATTGAATCATGAATCATGAATCATGAATTGAATCATGAATCATGAATCATGAATTGAATCATGAATCATGAATCATGAATCATGAATCATAAATCATAAATCGAATCATGAATCATAAATCATGAATTGAATCATGAATCATGAATCATGAATTGAATCATGAATCATGAATCATGAATCATGAATCATAAATCATAAATCGAATCATGAATCATGAATTGAATCATGAATCATGAATCATGATTTGAATCATGAATCTTGAATCGAATCATGAATCATGAATTGAATCATGAATCATGAATCATGAATCATAAATCATAAATCGAATCATGAATCATGAATCATGAATTGAATCATGAATCATGAATCATGAATCATGAATTGAATCATGAATCATGAATCTTGAATTGAATCATGATTCATGAATCATGAATTGAATCATGAATCGAATCATGAATCATGAATCATAAATTGAATCATGAATCATGAATTGAATCATGAATCATGAATCATGAATTAAATCATGAATCATGAATCTTGAATTGAATCATGAATTGAATTATGAATCATGAATCAAGATTTGAATCATGAATCATGAATCATGAATCATGAATCATAAATTGAATCATGAATCATGAATTGAATCATGAATCATGAATTGAATCATGAATCATGAATCATGAATTGAATCATGAATTGAATCATGAATCATTAATCATGAATCATGAATCATAAATCATAAATCGAATCATGAATCATGAATCATGAATTGAATCATGAATCATGAATCATGAATTGAATCATGAATCATGAATCATGAATCATGAATCATAAATCATAAATCGAATCATGAATCATGAATTGAATCATGAATCATGAATCATGATTTGAATCATGAATCTTGAATCGAATCATGAATCATGAATTGAATCATGAATCATGAATCATGAATCATAAATCATAAATCGAATCATGAATCATGAATTGAATCATGAATCATGAATCATGAATCATGAATTGAATCATGAATCATGAATCTTGAATTGAATCATGATTCATGAATCATTAATTGAATCATGAATCGAATCATGAATCATGAATCATAAATTGAATCATGAATCATGAATTGAATCATGAATCATGAATCATGAATTAAATCATGAATCATGAATCTTGAATTGAATCATGAATTGAATTATGAATCATGAATCAAGATTTGAATCATGAATCATGAATCATGAATCATGAATCATAAATTGAATCATGAATCATGAATTGAATCATGAATTGAATCATGAATCATGAATTGAATCATGAATCATGAATTGAATCATGAATTGAATCATGAATCATGAATCGAATCATGAATCATGAATTGAATCATGAATCGAATCATGAATCATGAATTGAATCATGAATCATGAATCATGAATTGAATCATGAATCATGAATCATAAATTGAATCATGAATCATGAATTGAATCATGAATTGAATCATGAATCATGAATCATGAATTGAATCATGAATCATGAATCGAATCATGAATCATGAATCGAATCATGAATCATGAATCATGAATCATTTATCATAAATCATGAATTGAATCATAAATCATGAATCATGAATCAAATCATGAATCATGAATCAAATCATGAATCATGAATCATGAATTCTGAATTGAATCATGAATCATGAATCATGAATCATGAATCATAAATCATAAATCGAATCATGAATCATGAATCATGAATTGAATCATGAATCATGAATCATGAATTGAATCATGAATCATGAATCATGAATCATGAATCATGAATTGAATCATGAATCATGAATCGAATCATGAATCTTGAATCATGAATTGAATCACGAATCATGAATCATGAATCATGAATTGAATAATGAATCATGAATCATGAATTGAATTATGAATCATGAATCATGAATCGAATCATGAATCATGAATTGAATCATGAATTGAATCATGAATCATGAATCATGAATCATGAATCATGAATTGAATCATGAATCATGAATCATGAATTGAATCATGAATCAAGAATCAGGAATCATGAATCATGAATCATGAATTGAATCATGAATCATGAATCATGAATCATGAATTAAATCCTGAATCATAAATTGAATCATGAATTGAATCATGAATTGAATCATGAATTGAATCATTAATTATAAATTAAATCATGAATCATAATTTGAATCATGAATTGAATCATGAATCATGAATCATGAATCATGAATTGAATCATGAATCATGAATCATAAATTGAATCATGAATCCTGAATTGAATCATGAATCATGAATCATGAATCATGAATCATGAATCATAAATTGAATCATGAATCATGAATTGAATCATGAATTGAATCATGAATCATGAATTGAATCATGAATCATGAATCATGAATTGAATCATGAATTGAATCATGAATCATGAATCAAATCATGAATCATGAATTGAATCATGAATCGAATCATGAATCATGAATTGAATCATGAATCATGAATCATGAATTGAATCATGAATCATGAATCATGAATCGAATCATGAATCATGAATTGAATCATGAATCGAATCATGAATCATGAATTGAATCATTTATCATGAATCATGAATTGAATCATAAATCATGAATCATGAATCGAATCATGAATCATGAATCATGAATCATGAATTTTATCATGAATCATGAATCATGAATTATGAATTGAATCATGAATCATGAATCATGAATTGAATCATGAATCATGAATCATGAATTGAATCATGAATCATGAATCATGAATTGAATCATGAATCATGAATCATGAATTGAATCATGAATCATGAATCATGAATCATGAATCATAAATCATAAATCGAATCATGAATCATAAATCATGAATTGAATCATGAATCATGAATCATGAATTGAATCATGAATCATGAATCATGAATCATGAATCATAAATCATAAATCGAATCATGAATCATGAATTGAATCATGAATCATGAATCATGATTTGAATCATGAATCTTGAATCGAATCATGAATCATGAATTGAATCATGAATCATGAATCATGAATCATAAATCATAAATCGAATCATGAATCATGAATCATGAATTGAATCATGAATCATGAATCATGAATTGAATCATGAATCATGAATCATGAATCTTGAATTGAATCATGATTCATGAATCATGAATTGAATCATGAATCGAATCATGAATCATGAATCATAAATTGAATCATGAATCATGAATTGAATCATGAATCATGAATCATGAATTAAATCATGAATCATGAATCTTGAATTGAATCATGAATTGAATTATGAATCATGAATCAAGATTTGAATCATGAATCATGAATCATGAATCATGAATCATAAATTGAATCATGAATCATGAATTGAATCATGAATCATGAATTGAATCATGAATCATGAATCATGAATTGAATCATGAATTGAATCATGAATCATTAATCATGAATCATGAATCATAAATCATAAATCGAATCATGAATCATGAATCATGAATTGAATCATGAATCATGAATCATGAATTGAATCATGAATCATGAATCATGAATCATGAATCATGAATCATAAATCATAAATCGAATCATGAATCATGAATTGAATCATGAATCATGAATCATGATTTGAATCATGAATCTTGAATCGAATCATGAATCATGAATTGAATCATGAATCATGAATCATGAATCATAAATCATAAATCGAATCATGAATCATTATTTGAATCATGAATCATGAATCATGAATCATGAATTGAATCATGAATCATGAATCTTGAATTGAATCATGATTCATGAATCATTAATTGAATCATGAATCGAATCATGAATCATGAATCATAAATTGAATCATGAATCATGAATTGAATCATGAATCATGAATCATGAATTAAATCATGAATCATGAATCTTGAATTGAATCATGAATTGAATTATGAATCATGAATCAAGATTTGAATCATGAATCATGAATCATGAATCATGAATCATAAATTGAATCATGAATCATGAATTGAATCATGAATTGAATCATGAATCATGAATTGAATCATGAATCATGAATCATGAATTGAATCATGAATTGAATCATGAATCATGAATCGAATCATGAATCATGAATTGAATCATGAATCGAATCATGAATCATGAATTGAATCATGAATCATGAATCATGAATTGAATCATGAATCATGAATCATAAATTGAATCATGAATCATGAATTGAATCATGAATTGAATCATGAATCATGAATCATGAATTGAATCATGAATCATGAATCGAATCATGAATCATGAATCGAATCATGAATCATGAATCATGAATCATTTATCATAAATCATGAATTGAATCATAAATCATGAATCATGAATCAAATCATGAATCATGAATCAAATCATGAATCATGAATCATGAATTCTGAATTGAATCATGAATCATGAATCATGAATCATGAATCATAAATCATAAATCGAATCATGAATCATGAATTGAATCATGAATCATGAATCATGAATTGAATCATGAATCATGAATCATGAATCATGAATCATGAATTGAATCATGAATCATGAATCGAATCATGAATCTTGAATCATGAATTGAATCACAAATCATGAATCATGAATCATGAATTGAATAATGAATCATGAATCATGAATCGAATCATGAATCATGAGTCAAGAATCATGAATTGAATCATGAATCATGAATCATGAATTGAATCATGAATCATGAATCATGAAATGAATCATGAATTATAAATTGAATCATGAATCATGAATCATGAATCATGAATCATGAATTGAATAATGAATCATGAATCATGAATTGAATTATGAATCATGAATCATGAATCGAATCATGAATCATGAATTGAATCATGAATTGAATCATGAATCATGAATCATGAATCATGAATTGAATCATGAATCATAAATCATGAATCGAATCATGAAGCATGAATCAAGAATCATGAATCGAATCATGAATCATGAATCAAATCATGAATCATGAATCATGAATTGAATTATGAATCATGAATCATGAATCATGAATCATGAATCATGAATCGAATCATGAATCATGAATCATGAATCATTAATTGAATCATGAATCATGAATCATGAATTGAATCATGAATCATGAATCATGAATCATGAATTATGAATCTTAAATCGAATGATGAATCATGAATCATGAGTTGAATCATGAATCATGAATCATGTATCATGAATTGAATCATGAATCATGAATCATGAATCATGAATTGAATCATGAATCATGAATCATGAATCATGAATTAAATCATGAATCATGAATCTTGAATTGAATCATGAATTGAATTATGAATCATGAATCAAGATTTGAATCATGAATCATGAATCATGAATCATGAATTATAAATTAAATCATGAATCATGAATTGAATCATGAATTGAATCATGAATCATGAATTGAATCATGAATCATGAATCATGAATTGAATCATGAATCATGAATTGAATCATGAATCGAATTCTGAATCATGAATTGAATCATGAATCATGAATCATGAATTGAATCATGAATCATGAATCATAAATTGAATCATGAATCATGAATTAAATCATGAATTGAATCATGAATCATGAATTTAATCATGAATCATGAATTGAATCATGAATCATGAATCGAATCATGAATCATGAATTGAATCATAAATCGAATCATGAATCATGAATTGAATCATTTATCATGAATCATGAATTGAATCATAAATCATGAATCATGAATCGAATCATGAATCATGAATCATGAATCATGAATCATGAATTTTATCATGAATCATGAATCATGAATTGAATCATGAATCATGAATTAAATCATGAATCATGAATCATGAATCATGAATCATGAATCATGAATCATGAATCATAAATCATAAATCAAATCATGAATCATGAATCATGAATTGAATCATGAATCATGAATCATGAATTGAATCATGAATCATGAATCGAATCATGAATCATGAATCATGAATTGAATCATGAATCATGAATCATGAATTGAATCATTTATTGAATCATGAATCATGAATTGAATCATGAATCATGAATCATAAATTGAATCATGAATCATGAATTGAATCATGAATCATGAATCATGAATTGAATCATGAATTGAATTATGAATTATGAATCAAGAATTGAATCATGAATCATGAATCATGAATCATAAAATGAATCATGAATCATGAATCATGAATTGAATCATGAATTGAATCATGAATCATGAATCATGAATTGAATCATGAACCATGAATCGAATCATGAATCATGAATCATGAATTGAATAATGAATCATGAATCATGAATTGTATCATGAATCATGAATCAAATCATGAATCTTGAATCATGAATTGAATCATGAATCATGAATCATGAATCATGAATTGAATAATGAATCATGAATCATGAATCGAATTATGAATCATGAGTCAAGAATCATGAATCGAATCATGAATCATGAATCATGAATCATGAATTATGAATCATGAATTGAATCATCAATCGTGAATCATGAATTGAATCATGAATCATGAATCATGAATTAAATCATGAATCATGAATCTTGAATCATGAATCATGAATTGAATCATGAATCATGAAATGAATCATGAATCATAAATTGAATCATGAATCATGAATCATGAATCATGAATCATGAATTAAATAATGAATCATGAATCATGAATTGAATCATGAATTGAATCATGAATCGAATCATGAATCATGAATTGAATCATGAATTGAATCATGAATCATGAATCATGAATCATGAATTGAATCATGAATCATAAATCATGAATCGAATCATGAATCATGAATCAAGAATCATGAATCGAATCATGAATCATGAATCAAATCATGAATCATGAATCATGAATTGAATCATGAATCATGAATCATTTATCATGAATCATGAATCGAATCATGAATCATGAATCATGAATCATGAATTGAATCATGAATCATGAATCATGAATTGAATCATGAATCATGAATCATGAATCATGAATCATGAATTATGAATCTTAAATCGAATGATGAATCATGAATCATGAGTTGAATCATGAATCATGAATCATGTATCATGAATTGAATCATGAATCATGAATCATGAATCATGAATTGAATCATGAATCATGAATCATGAATCATGAATTAAATCATGAATCATGAATCTTGATTGAATCATGAATTGAATTATGAATCATGAATCAAGATTTGAATCATGAATCATGAATCATGAATCATGAATTATAAATTAAATCATGAATCATGAATTGAATCATGAATTGAATCATGAATCATGAATTGAATCATGAATCATGAATCATGAATTGAATCATGAATCATGAATTGAATCATGAATCGAATTCTGAATCATGAATTGAATCATGAATCTTGAATCATGAATTGAATCATGAATCATGAATCATAAATTGAATCATGAATCATGAATTGAATCATGAATTGAATCATGAATCATGAATTTAATCATGAATCATGAATTGAATCATGAATCATGAATCGAATCATGAATCATGAATTGAATCATATATCGAATCATGAATCATGATTGAATCATTTATCATGAATCATGAATTGAATCATAAATCATGAATCATGAATCGAATCATGAATCATGAATCATGAATCATGAATTTTATCATGAATCATGAATCATGAATTATGAATTGAATCATGAATCATGAATCATGAATTGAATCATGAATCATGGATCATGAATTGAATCATGAATCATGAATCATGAATTAAATCATGAATCATGAATCATGAATCATGAATCATGAATCATAAATCATAAATCAAATCATGAATCATGAATCATGAATTGAATCATGAATCATGAATCATGAATTGAATCATGAATCATGAATCATGAATTGAATCATGAATCATGAATCATTAATTGAATCATTTATTGAATCATGAATCATGAATTGAATCATGAATCATGAATCATAAATTGAATCATGAATCATGAATTGAATCATGAATCATGAATCATGAATTGAATCATGAATTGAATTATGAATCATGAATCAAGAATTGAATCATGAATCATGAATCATGAATCATAAAATGAATCATGAATCATGAATTGAATCATGAATTGAATCATGAATCATGAATCATGAATTGAATCATGAACCATGAATCGAATCATGAATCATGAATTGAATAATGAATCATGAATCATGAATTGTATCATGAATCATGAATCGAATCATGAATCTTGAATCATGAATTGAATCATGAATCATGAATCATGAATCATGAATTGAATAATGAATCATGAATCATGAATCGAATCATGAATCATGAATCATGAATCATGAATCATGAATTATGAATCATGAATTGAATCATCAATCGTGAATCATGAATTGAATCATGAATCATGAATCATGAATTGAATCATGAATCATGAATCTTGAATCATGAATCATGAATTGAATCATGAATCATGAAATGAATCATGAATCATAAATTGAATCATGAATCATGAATCATGAATCATGAATCATGAATTAAATAATGAATCATGAATCATGAATTGAATTATGAATCATGAATCATGAATCGAATCATGAATCATGAATTGAATCATGATTTGAATCATGAATCATGAATCATGAATCATGAATTGAATCATGAATCATAAATCATGAATCGAATAATGAATCATGAATCAAGTATCATGAATCGAATCATGAATCATGACTCAAATCATGAATCATGAATCATGAATTGAATCATGAATCATGAATCATGAATCATGAATCATGAATCATGAATCGAATCATGAATCATGAATCATGAATCATGAATCATGAATCATGAATCATGAATCATAAAACTTAAATCGAATGATAAATCATGAATCATGAGTTGAATCATGAATCATGAATCATGAATCATGAATCATGAATTGAATCATGAATCATGAATCATGAATTATGAATTGAATCATTAATCATGAATCATGAATCGAATCATGAATCAAGAATCATGAATCTAATCATGAAACATGAATCATGAATTGAATCATAAATCATGAATCATGAATCATGAATTGAATCATGAATCATGAATTGAATCATGAATCATGAATTGAATCATGAATCATGAATTGAATCATGAATCATGAATCGAATCATGAATCATGAATCATGAATTGAATCATGAATCATGAATCATGAATCATCAATCATGAATTATGAATTGAATCATGAATCATGAATCGAATCATGAATCATGAATTGAGTCATGAATCAAATCATGAATCATGAATTGTATCATGAATCATGAATCGAATCATGAATCTTGAATCATGAATTGAATCATGAATTGAATCATGAATCATGAATCATGAATTGAATCATGAACCATGAATCGAATCATAAATCATGAATCATGAATCATGTATTGAATAATGAATCATGAATCATGAATTGTATCATGAATCATGAATCGAATCATGAATCTTGAATCATGAATTCAATCATGAATCATGAATCATGAATCATGAATTGAATAATGAATCATGAATCATGAATCGAATTATGAATCATGAGTCAAGAATCATGAATCGAATCATGAATCATGAATCATGAATCATGAATTATGAATCATGAATTTAATCATCAATCATGAATCATGAATTGAATCATGAATCATGAATTGAATCATGAAACATGAATCTTGAATCATGAATCATGAATTGAATCATGAATCATGAATCATGAATCATGAATCATAAATCATAAATCAAATCATGAATCATGAATCATGAATTGAATCATGAATCATGAATCATGAATTGAATCATGAATCATGAATCATGAATTGAATCATGAATCATGAATCATGAATTAAATCATGAATCATGAATCATGAATCATGAATCATGAATCATAAATCATAAATCAAATCATGAATCATGAATCATGAATTGAATCATGAATCATGAATCATGAATTGAATCATGAATCATGAATCATGAATTGAATCATGAATCATGAATCATGAATTGAATCATTTATTGAATCATGAATCATGAATTGAATCATGAATCATGAATCATAAATTGAATCATGAATCATGAATTGAATCATGAATCATGAATCATGAATTGAATCATGAATTGAATTATGAATCATGAATCAAGAATTGAATCATGAATCATGAATCATGAATCATAAAATGAATCATGAATCATGAATCATGAATTGAATCATGAATTGAATCATGAATCATGAATCATGAATTGAATCATGAACCATGAATCGAATCATGAATCATGAATCATGAATTGAATAATGAATCATGAATCATGAATTGTATCATGAATCATGAATCGAATCATGAATCTTGAATCATGAATTGAATCATGAATCATGAATCATGAATCATGAATTGAATAATGAATCATGAATCATGAATCGAATTATGAATCATGAGTCAAGAATCATGAATCGAATCATGAATCATGAATCATGAATCATGAATCATGAATTATGAATCATGAATTGAATCATCAATCGTGAATCATGAATTGAATCATGAATCATGAATCATGAATTGAATCATGAATCATGAATCTTGAATCATGAATCATGAATTGAATCATGAATCATGAAATGAATCATGAATCATAAATTGAATCATGAATCATGAATCATGAATCATGAATCATGAATTAAATAATGAATCATGAATCATGAATTGAATTATGAATCATGAATCATGAATCGAATCATGAATCATGAATTGAATCATGATTTGAATCATGAATCATGAATCATGAATCATGAATTGAATCATGAATCATAAATCATGAATCGAATAATGAATCATGAATCAAGTATCATGAATCGAATCATGAATCATGACTCAAATCATGAATCATGAATCATGAATTGAATCATGAATCATGAATCATGAATCATGAATCATGAATCATGAATCGAATCATGAATCATGAATCATGAATCATGAATCATGAATCATGAATCATGAATCATAAAACTTAAATCGAATGATGAATCATGAATCATGAGTTGAATCATGAATCATGAATCATGAATCATGAATCATGAATTGAATCATGAATCATGAATCATGAATTATGAATTGAATCATTAATCATGAATCATGAATCGAATCATGAATCAAGAATCATGAATCGAATCATGAATCATGAATCGAATCATGAAACATGAATCATGAATTGAATCATAAATCATGAATCATGAATCATGAATCGAATCATGAATCATGAATTGAATCATGAATCATGAATTGAATCATGAATCATGAATTGAATCATGAATCATGAATCGAATCATGAATCATGAATCATGAATTGAATCATGAATCATGAATCATCAATCATCAATCATGAATTATGAATTGAATCATGAATCATGAATCGAATCATGAATCATGAATTGAATCATGAATCAAATCATGAATCATGAATTGTATCATGAATCATGAATCGAATCATGAATCTTGAATCATGAATTGAATCATGAATTGAATCATGAATCATGAATCATGAATTGAATCATGAACCATGAATCGAATCATAAATCATGAATCATGAATCATGTATTGAATAATGAATCATGAATCATGAATTGTATCATGAATCATGAATCGAATCATGAATCATGAATCATGAATTCAATCATGAATCATGAATTGAATAATGAATCATGAATCATGAATCGAATTATGAATCATGAGTCAAGAATCATGAATCGAATCATGAATCATGAATCATGAATCATGAATTATGAATCATGAATTTAATCATCAATCATGAATCATGAATTGAATCATGAATCATGAATTGAATCATGAAACATGAATCTTGAATCATGAATCATGAATTGAATCATGAATCATGAAATGAATCATGAATCGTAAATTGAATCATGAATCATGAATCATGAATCATGAATCATGAATTAAATAATGAATCATGAATCATGAATTGAATTATGAATCATGAATCATGAATCGAATCATGAATCATGAATTGAATCATGAATTGAATCATGAATCATGAATCATGAATCATGAATTGAATCATGAATCATAAATCATGAATCAAATCATGAATCATGACTCAAATCATGAATCATGAATCATGAATTGAATCATGAATCATGAATCATGAATCATGAATCATGAATCATGAATCGAATCATGAATCATGAATCATGAATTGAATCATGAATCATGAATTGAATCATGAATCATGAATCATGAATCATGAATTATGAATCTTAAATCGAATGATGAATCATGAATCATGAGTTGAATCATGAATCATGAATCATGTATCATGAATTGAATCATGAATCATGAATCATGAATCATGAATCATGAATTGGATCATGAATCATGAATCATGAATTATGAATTGAATCATTAATCATGAAGCATGAATCGAATCATGAATCAAGAATCATGAATCGAATCATGAATCGAATCATGAATCATGAATCATGAATTGAATCATAAATCATGAATCATGAATCATGAATCGAATCATGAATCATGAATTGAATCATGAATCATGAATCGAATCATGAATCATGAATTGAATCATGAATCATGAATCATGAATTGAATCATGAATCATGAATTGAATCATGAATAATGAATTGAATCATGAATCATGAATCGAATCATGAATCATGAATCATGAATTGAATCATGAATCATCAATCATCAATCATCAATCATGAATTATGAATTGAATCATGAATCATGAATCGAATCATGAATCATGAATTGAATCATGAATCGAATCATGAATCATGAATTGTATCATGAATCATGAATCGAATCATGAATCTTGAATCATGAATTGAATCATGAATCATGAATCATGAATCATGAATTGAATAATGAATCATAAATCATGAATCGAATCATGAATCATGAATTGAATCATGAATCATGAATCATGAATCATGAATTGAATCATGAATCATAAATCATGAATCATGAATCATGAATTGAATCATGAATCATGAATCATGAATCGAATCATGAATCATGAATCAAGAATAATGAATTGAATCATGAATCATGAATCGAATCATGAATCTTGAATCATGAATCATGAATTGAATAATGAATCATGAATCATGAATCGAATCATGAATCATGAGTAAAAAATCATGAATCGAATGATGAATCATGAATTAAATCATGAATCATGAATCATGAATCGAATCATGAATCATAAATCAAGAATCATGAATCGAATCATGAATCATGAATCGAATCATGAATCATGAATCATGAATTGAATCATGAATCATGAATCATGAATCATGAATTAAATCCTGAATCATAAATTGAATTATGAATTGAATCATGAATCATGAATCATAAATTGAACCATGAATTGAATCATGAATCATGAATCATGAATTGAATCATGAATCATGAATCATGAATCCTAAATTGAACCATGAATCATGAATCATGAAGTAAATCATGAATTGAATCATGAATCATGAATCATGAATCGAATCATGAATCATGAATCAAGAATCATGAATCGAATCATGAATCATGAATTGAATCATGAATTATGAATCATGAATCGAATCATGAATCATGAATCATGAATCATGAATTGAATCATGAATCATGAATCATGAATTGAATCATGAATCATGAATCAAGAATCATGAATCGAATCATGAATCGAATCATGAATCATGAATCATGAATTGAATCATGAATCATGAATCAAGAATTGAATCATGAATCATGAATCATGAATCATGAATCATGAATTGAATCATGAATCATGAATCATGAATTGAATCATGAATCATGAATCATGAATCATGAGTCATGAATTGAATCATGAATCATGAATCATGAATTGAACCATGAATCATGAATCATGAAGTGAATCATGATTCATGAATTGAATCATGAATTATAAATTAAATCATGAATCATAAATTGAATCATGAATTGAATCATGAATCACGAATCATGAATCATGAATTGAATCATGAATCATGAATTGAATCATTTATCGAATCATAAATCATGAATTGAATCATGAATCATGAATCATAAATTGAATCATGAATCATGAATTGAATCATGAATCATGAATCATGAATTGAATCATGAGTCATGAATCTTGAATTGAATCATGAATTGAATTATGAATCATGAATCAAGAATTGAATCATGAATCATGAATCATGAATCATAAAATGAATCATGAATCATGAATCATGAATTGAATCATGAATTGAATTATGAATCATGAATCAAGAATTGAATCATGAATCATGAATCATGAATCATAAAATGAATCATGAATCATGAATCATGAATTGAATCATGAATTGAATCATGAATCATGAATCGAATCATGAATCATGAATTGAATAATGAATCATGAATTGAATAATGAATCATGAATCATGAATCAAATCATGAATCATGAGTCAAGAATCATGAATCGAATCATGAATCATGAATCATGAATTATGAATCATGAATTGAATCATGAATCATGAATCATGAATTGAATCATGAATCATGAATCATGAATCATGAATCATGAATTGAATCATGAATCATGAATCATGAATTGAATCATGAATCATGAATCTTGAATCATGAATCATGAATTGAATCATGAATCATGAATTGAATCATGAATCATGAATTGAATCATGAATCATAAATTGAATCATGAATCATGAATCATGAATCATGAATTGAATAATGAATAATGAATCATGAATTGAATCATGAATCATGAATCATGAATCGAATCATGAATCATGAATTGAATCATGAATTGAATCATGAATCATGAATCATGAATCGAATCATGAATCATGAATCAAGAGTCATGAATCGAATCATGAATCATGAATCATGAGCATCATGAATCATAAATCGAATCATGAATCATGAATCATGAATTGAATCATGAATCATGAATCATGAATCATGAATCATGAATCATGCATCATGAATCATAAATCGAATCATGAATCATGAATCGAATCATAATTCATGAATCATGAATCATGAATTGGATCATGAATCATGAATCATGAATCGAATCATGAATCATGAATCATGAATTGAATCATGAATCATGAATCATGAATCATGAATCATGAATCATAAATCGAATCATGAAATATGAGTTGAATCACGATTCGAATCATGAATTGAATCATGAATCATGAATTGAATCATGAATCATGAATCTTGAATCATGAATCATGAATTGAATCATGAATCATGAATTGAATCATGAATCATGAATCATGAATCATGAATCATGAATCATGAATTGAATCATGAATCGAATCATGAATCATGAATCATGAATCATGAGTCATGAATCATGAATCATGATTCGAATAATGAATCATGAATCATGAATCGAATCATGAATCAAGCATCATGAATTGAATCATGAATCATAAATCATGAATCGAATCATGAATCATGAATCATGAATCGAATCATGAATCATGAATCATGAATTGAATCATGAATCATGAATCATGAATCATGAATCATGAATCGAATCATGAATCATGAATCATGAATCATGAATTGAATCATGAATCATGAATCATGAATCATGAATCATGAATCGAATCATGAATCATGAATCATGAATCGAATCATGAATCATGAATCATGAATCGAATCATGAATCATGAATCATGAATCATGAATTGAATCATGAATCATGAATCATGAATCATGAATCATGAATTGAATCATGAATCATGAATCATAAATTATGAATCTTAAATCGAATCATGAATCATGAATCATGAATTATGAATCTTTAATCGAATCATGAATCATGAATTATGAATCTTTAATCGAATCATGAATTATGAATCATGAGTCGAATCATGAATCATGAATCGTAAGCATGAATCATGAATTGAATCATGAATCATGAATCATGAATTGAATCATGAATCATGAATTGAATCATAAATCATGAATCATGAATCATGAATCATGAATCATGAATCATGAATTATGAATCATGAATCATGAATCATGAATCATGAATTATGAATCATGAATCATGAATCATGAATTGAATCATGAATCATGAATCATGAATTATGAATTGAATCATGAATCATGAATCATGAATTTAATCATGAATCATGAATCATGAATCATGAATTATGAATTGAATCATGAATCATGAATCATGAATCATGAATCATAAATCGAATCATGAATCATGAATCATGAATCGAATCATGAATCATAAATCATGAATCATGAATTGAATCATGAATCATGAATCATGAATTGAATCATGAATCATGAATCGAATCATGAATCATGAATCATGAATTGAATCATGAATCATGAATTGAATCATGAATCATGAATTGAATCATAAATCATGAATTGAATCATGAATCTTGAATCATAAATTGAATCATGAATCGAATCATGAATCATGAATTGAATCATGGATCATGAATCATGAATTGAATCATGAATCATGAATCATGAATCATGAATCATGAATCGAATCATGAATCATGAATCTTGAATCATGAATCATGAATCTTGAATCATGAATTGAATCATGAATCATGAATCGAATCATGAATCTTGAATCATGAATTGAATCATGAATCATGAATTGAATAATGAATCATGAATCATGAATCTTGAATCATGAATCATGAATTGAATCATGAATCATGAATTGAATCATGAATCATGAATAGAATCATGAATCATGAATCATGAATCATGAGTCATGAATCATGAATCATGAATTGAATAATGAATCATGAATCATGAATCGAATCATGAATCATGAATCAAGAATCATGAATCGAATCATGAATCATGAATCGAATCATGAATCATGAATCATGAATTGAATCATGAATCATGAGTCATGAATCATGAAGCATGAATCATGAATTGAATCATGAATCATGAATCATGAATTGAATCATGAATCAGGAATCATAAATTATGAATCTTAAATCGAATCATGAATCATGAATTATGAATCTTTAATCGAATCATGAATCATAAATCGAATCATGAATCATGAATCGAATCATGAATCATGAATCGAATCATGAATCATGAATCGTGAATCATGAATCATGAATTGAATCATGAATCATGAATCATGAATTGAATCATAAATCATGAATCATGAATCATGATTCATGAATCATAAATCGAATCATGAATCATGAATCATGAATCATGAATTATGAATCATGAATCATGAATCATGAATTGAATCATGAATCATGAATCATGAATTATGAATTGAATCATGAATCATGAATCATGAATTGAATCATGAATCATGAATCATGAATCATGAATCATGAATTGAATCATGAATCATGAATCATGAATTATGAATCATGAATCATGAATCATGAATCATGAATCATGAATTAAATCATGAATCATGAATCGAATCATGAATCATGAATCGAATCATGAATCATGAATCATAAATCGAATCATGAATCATGAATCATGAATCGAATCATGAATCATAAATCATGAATCATGAATTGAATCATGAATCATGAATCATGAATTGAATCATGAATCATGAATCATGAATTGAATCATGAATCATGAATCGAATCATGAATCTTGAATCATAAATTGAATCATGAATCGAATCATGAATTATGAATTGAATCATGAATCATGAATCATGAATCATGAATTGAATCATGAATCATGAATCAAGAATCATGAATTGAATCATGAATCATGAATCGAATCATGAATCTTGAATCATGAATTGAATCATGAATCATGAATTGAATAATGAATCATGAATCATGAATCGAATCATGAATCATGAGTAAAAAATCATGAATCGAATGATGAATCATGAATTGAATCATGAATCATGAATCATGAATTATGAATTGAATCATGAATCATGAATTGAATCATGAATTGAATCATGAATCATGAATCATGAATTGAATCATGAATTAAATCATGAATCATGAATCATGAATTATGAATCGAATCATGAATCATGAATCATGAATAATGAATCATGAATCATAATTCATGAATTGAATCATGAATCATGAATCATGAATTGAATCATGAATCATGAATCATGAATCATGAATTGAATCATTTATCATGAATCATGATTGAATCATGAATCATGAATCATGAATCATGAATTAAATCCTGAATCATAAATTGAATTATGAATTGAATCATGAATCATGATTCATAAATTGAATCATAAATTGAGTCATGAATTATAAATTAAATCATGAATCATGAATTGAATCATGAATTGAATCATGAATCATGAATCATGAATCATGAATCATGAATCATGAATTGAATCATGATCGAATCATGAATCATGAATTGAATCATGATTCATGAATCATAAATTGAATCATGAGTCATGAATTGAATCATGAATCATGAATCATGAATTGAATCATGAGTCATGAATCTTGAATTGAATCATGAATTGAATTATGAATCATGAATCAAGAATTGAATCATGAATCATGAATCATAAATTGAATCATGAATCATGAATCATAAATTTAATCATGAATCATGAATCATGAATTGAATCATGAATTGAATCATGAATCATGAATCATGAATTGAATCATGAATCATGAATTGAATCATGAACCATGAATCGAATCATGAATCATGAATTGAATCATGAATCGAATCATGAATCATGAATCATGAATCGAATCATGAATCTTGAATCTTGAATCATGAATCATGAATCATGAATCATGAATTGAATAATTAATCATGAATCATGAATCGAATCATGAATCATGAGTCAAGAATCATGAATCTAATCATGAATCGAATCATGAATCATGAATTGCATCATAAATCGAATCATGAATCATGAATCATGAATCATGAATCATGAATCATGAATCATGAATTGTATCATGAATCATGAATCGAATCATGAATCTTGAATTGAATCATGAATCATAAATCATGATTCATGAATTGAATCATGAATCATGAATCATGAATTGAATCATGAATCATGAATCGAATCATAAATCATGAATCAAGAATCATGAATGTAATTTTGAATCATGAATTGAATCATGAATCAAATCATGAATTAGATCATGAATCATGAATCATGAATCGAATCATGAATCATGAATCATGAATCATGAATTGAATCATAAATCATGAATCATGAATTGAATCATGAATCATGAATCATGAATCATGAATCATGAATCATGAATCATGAATCATAAATCGAATCATGAATCATGAATCATGAATCGAATCATGAATCATGAATCATGAATTGAATCATGAATCATGAATCATGAATTATGAATTGAATCATGAATCATGAATCATGAATTGAATCATGAATCACGAATCATGAATCATGAATCATGAATCATGCATCATGAATGATAAATCGAATCATGAATCATGAATCGAATCATGAATCATGAATCATGAATCAAGAATTAAATCATAAATCATGAATCATGAATTGAATCATGAATCATGAATCATGAATCATGAATTAGATCATGAATTGAATCATGAATCATGAATTGAATCATGAATCATGAATCATGAATCATGAATCATGAATCGAATCATGAATCATGAATCATGAATCATGAATCATGAATCGAATCATGAATCATGAATTATGAATCATGAATCAAGAATTGAATCATGAATCATGAATCATAAATTGAATCATGAATCATGAATCATAAATTTAATCATGAATCATGAATCATGAATTGAATCATGAATTGAATCATGAATCATGAATCATGAATTGAATCATGAATCATGAATTGAATCATGAACCATGAATCGAATCATGAATCATGAATTGAATCATGAATCGAATCATGAATCATGAATCATGAATCGAATCATGAATCTTGAATCTTGAATCATGAATCATGAATCATGAATCATGAATTGAATAATTAATCATGAATCATGAATCGAATCATGAATCATGAGTCAAGAATCATGAATCTAATCATGAATCATGAATCGAATCATGAATCATGAGTCAAGAATCATGAATCTAATCATGAATCATGAATCGAATCATGAATCATGAATCATGAATCATGAATCATGAATCGAATCATGAATCATGAATCATGAATCATGAATCATGAATCATGAATCGAATCATGAATCATGAATTATGAATCATGAATCAAGAATTGAATCATGAATCATGAATCATAAATTGAATCATGAATCATGAATCATAAATTTAATCATGAATCATGAATCATGAATTGAATCATGAATTGAATCATGAATCATGAATCATGAATTGAATCATGAATCATGAATTGAATCATGAACCATGAATCGAATCATGAATCATGAATTGAATCATGAATCGAATCATGAATCATGAATCATGAATCGAATCATGAATCTTGAATCTTGAATCATGAATCAGGAATCATAAATCATGAATTGAATAATTAATCATGAATCATGAATCGAATCATGAATCATGAGTCAAGAATCATGAATCTAATCATGAATCATGAATCGAATCATGAATCATGAATTGCATCATAAATCGAATCATGAATCATGAATCATGAATCATGAATCATGAATCATGAATTGTATCATGAATCATGAATCGAATCATGAATCTTGAATCATGAATTGAATCATGAATCATGAATTTAATAATGAATCATGAATCATGAATCGAATCATGAATCATGAATTGAATCATGAATCATGAATCATGAATTGAATCATGAATCATGAATCGAATCATAAATCATGAATCAAGAATCATGAATGTAATTTTGAATCATGAATTGAATCATGAATCAAATCATGAATTAGATCATGAATCATGAATCATGAATCGAATCATGAATCATGAATCATGAATCATGAATTGAATCATAAATCATGAATCATGAATTGAATCATGAATCATGAATCATGAATCATGAATCATGAATCATAAATCGAATCATGAATCATGAATCGAATCATGAATCATGAATCATGAATTGAATCATGAATCATGAATCATGAATTATGAATTGAATCATGAATCATGAATCATGAATTGAATCATGAATCACGAATCATGAATCATGAATCATGCATCATGAATGATAAATCGAATCATGAATCATGAATCGAATCATGAATCATGAATCATGAATCATGAATTAAATCATAAATCATGAATCATGAATTGAATCATGAATCATGAATCATGAATCATGAATCATGAATTAGATCATGAATTGAATCATGAATCATGAATTATGAATTGAATCATGAATCATGAATCATGAATTGAATCATTAATCATGAATCATGAATCATGAATCATGAATCGAATCATGAATCATGAATCATGAATCATGAATCATGAATCGAATCATGAATCATGAATCATGAATCATGAATCATGAATTGAATCATGAATCATGAATCATGAATCATGAATCATGAATTAGATCATGAATTGAATCATGAATCATGAATTATGAATTGAATCATGAATCATGAATCATGAATTGAATCATGAATCATGAATCATGAATCATGAATCGAATCATGAATCATGAATCATGAATCATGAATTGAATCATAAATCATGAATCATGAATTGAATCATGAATCATGAATCTTGAATCATGAATCAGGAATTGAATCATGAATAATGAATTGAATCATGAATCATGAATCATGAATCATGAATCATGAATCATGAATTGAATCATGAATCATGAATCATGAATTGAATCATGAATCATGAATCATGAATTGAATAATGAATCATGAATCATGAATCGAATCATGAATCATGAATCAAGAATCATGAATCGAATCATGAATCATGAATCGAATCATGAATCATGAATCATGAATTGAATCATGAATCATGAATCATGAATCATGGATCATGAATCGAATCATGAATCATGAATCAAGAATCATGAATCGAATCATGAATCATGAATCGAATCATGAATCATGATTCATGAATTGAATCATGAATTATGAATCATGAATCATGAATCATGAATCATGAATTGAATCATGAATCATGAATCATGAATTGAATCATGAATCATGAATCATAAATTATGAATCTTAAATCGAATCATGAATCATGAATCATGAATCAAGAATTATGAATCTTAAATCGAATCAT